>NC_069501.1:980231676-980459176 GCF_027579735.1 Bombina bombina | reverse complement strand
CTCATCCGATCTCGCTGCTCTTCGGCTTTTTTTACAGCTTTATTGCTAGCCTGTCACTAAGCACCCACACTAACTACACTTTTCTACCCACTATGCTGGCGCCCCCGGAGCCCCCCGCAACTAAATAAAGTTAGTAACCCCTAAACCGTCACTCCCGGACACCGCCGCAACCTACATTATACCTAGTAACCCCTATCCTGCCCCCCCTATACCGCCGCCCTCTATAATAAAGTTATTAACCCCTATCCTGCTGATCCCGCACCTCGCTGCAACTAAATGAATAGTTTAACCCCTAAACCGCCGCTCCCGGACCCTGCCGCAACCTATATTAAATTTATTAACCTCTAATCTGCCCCCTACACCGTCGCCACCGATAATACATTTATTAACCCCTATCCTGCCCCCCACTACACCGCCGCCACTGTAATAAATTTATTAACCCCTAAACCTAAGTCTAACACTAACCCTAACACCCCCCTAACTTAAAAATTAATTAAATAAATCTAAATAATATTTCTATTATTAACTAAATTAATCCTATTTAAAACTAAATACTTATCTTTAAAATAAACCCTAATATAGCTACAATATAAATAATAATTATATTGTAGCTATCTTAGGATTTATTTTTATTTTATAGGTAACTTTCAATTTATTTTAACTAGGTATAATAGCTATTAAATAGTTATTAACTATTTAATAGCTTACCTAGCTAAAATAAAGAGAAATTTACCTGTAAAATAAAAACTAACCTAAGTTACAATTACACCTAACACTACACTATACTTAAATAAATTATTCCTATTTAAAACTAAATACTTACCTGTAAAATAAACCCTAAGATAGCTACAATGTAATTAATAATTACATTGTAGCTATTTTAGGATTTATTTTTATTTTACAGGTAACTTTGTATTTATTTTAGCTAGTTAGAATAGTTATTAAATAGTTATTAACTATTTAATAACTACCTAGCTAAAAGAAATACAAAATTACCTGTAAAATAAATCCTAACCTAAGTTACAATTAAACCTAACACTACACTATCATTAAATAAAATAATTCAATTAAATACAAATAACTACAATTAAATACAATTACATAAACTAACTAAAGTACAAAAAATAAAAAAAGCTAAGTTACAAAAAAAAAGAGGTTACAAACATTTAAAAAATATTACAACAATTTTAAGATAATTACACCTAATCTAAGCCCCCTAATAAAATAACAAAGCCCCCCAAAATAAAAAAATTTCCCTACCCTATTCTACATTAAAAAAGTTCAAAGCTCTTTTACCTTACCAGCCCTTAAAAGGGCCTTTTGTGGGGCATGCCCCAAAGAATTCAGCTCTTTTGCCTGTAAAAGAAAAATACAACCCCCCCAACATTAAAACCCACCACCCACATACCCCTAATCTAACCCAAACCCCCCTTAAAATAACCTAACACTAATCCCCTGAAGATCATCCTACCTTGAGTCGTCTTCACTCAGCCGAGCCACCGATGGAACTGAAGGGGAGATCCGGAGCGGCAGAAGTGATCCTCCAAGGGGCACTGAAGAAATCTTCCATCCGATGAAGGGATCCTCCAGGCGGCACTGAAGAAGTCTTCCATCCGGGCGATGTCATCAAGCGGGATCTTCAATCTTCATCCCGCCGACGTGGAACATCCTTCTTTCCCGACGGACTACCGACGAATGAAGGCTCCTTTAAGGGACGTCATCCAAGATGGCGTCCCTTCAATTCCGATTGGCTGATAGGATTCTATCAGCCAATCGGAATTAAGGTAGGAAAAATCTGATTGGCTGATTGAATCAGCCAATCAGATTGAAGTTCAATCCGATTGGCTGATCCAATCAGCCCATCAGATTGAGCTCGCATTCTATTAGTTGATCCGATCAGCGAATAGAATGCAAGCTCAATCTGATTGGCTGATTCAATCAGCCAATCAGATTTTTCCTACCTTAATTCCAATTGGCTGATAGAATCCTATCAGCCAATCGGAATTGAAGGGACGCCATCTTGGATGACGTCCTTTAAAGGAGCCTTCATTTGTCGGTAGTCCGTCGGGAAAGAAGGATGTTCCGCGTCGGCGGGATGAAGATTGAAGACCCCGCTTGGAAGATGACATCGCCCGGATAGAAGTCTTCTTCAGCGCCGCTTGGAAGATGACATCGCCCGGATGGAAGACTTCTTCAGCGCCGCCTGGAGGATCACTTCATCGGATGGAAGATTTCTTCAGCGCCCCTTGGAGGATCACTTCTGCCGCTCCGGATCTCCTCTTCAGTTCCATCGGTGGCTCGGCTGAGTGAAGACGACTCAAGGTAGGATGAACTTCAGGGGGGTAGTGTTAGGTTATTTTAAGGAGGGTTTGGGTTAGATTAGGGGTATGTGGGTGGTGGGTTTTAATGTTGGGGGGGGGTTGTATTTTTCTTTTACAGGCAAAAGAGCAGTTTTCTTTGGGGCAGGGAATTTTTTTATTTTGGGGGGCTTTGTTATTTTATTAGGGGGCTTAGATTAGGTGTAATTAGCTTAAAATTGTTGTAATATTTTTTAAATGTTTGTAACCTATTTTTTTATTTTTTGTAACTTAGCTTTTTTTTATTTTTTTTCTTTAGTTAGTTTATGTAATTGTATTTAATTGTAGTTATTTGTATTTAATTTATTTAATTTATTTAATAATAGTGTAGTTTTAGGTTTAATTGTAACTTAGGTTAGGATTTATTT
This sequence comes from Bombina bombina, assembly GCF_027579735.1. Classification (NCBI taxonomy): domain Eukaryota; kingdom Metazoa; phylum Chordata; class Amphibia; order Anura; family Bombinatoridae; genus Bombina; species Bombina bombina. Next base: position 980,456,451 of record NC_069501.1, on the reverse strand, counting down.
TACAGGTAATTTTGTATTTCTTTTAGCTAGGTAGTTATTAAATAACTAATAACTATTTAATAACTATTCTAACTAGCTAAAATAAATACAAAGTTACCTGTAAAATAAAAATAAATCCTAAAATAGCTACAATGTAATTATTTTTTTAATACATATATTATAGTTGCGGCGGGTCAGGGAGCGGCGGTTTAGGGGTTAATATGTATAGAGTAGCTTGCGGTGGGCTCCGGGAGCGGCGGTTTAGGGGGTAATAACTTTATTTAGTTACGGCGGTGTAGGGGGGGACAGCTTAGGGGTGTTTAGACTCAGGGTACATGTTAGGGTGTTAAGTGTAGACAGCTCCCATAGGAATCAATGGGATGTCTGGCAGCAGTGAACTTGTACTTTCGGTATGGTCAGACTCCCATTGATTCCTATGGGATCCGCCGCCTCCAGGGCGGCGGATTGAAAACCAGGTACGCTGGGCCGGAAAAGTGCCGAGCGTACCTGCTAGTTTTTTGATAACTAGCAAAAGTAGTCAGATTGTGCCGCACTTGTGTGCGGAAAATCTGTAGTGAAGTAAGAATCGATCTGTGTCAGACTGAGTCCGGCGGATCGAAGCTTACGTCACAAAATTCTACTTTTGCCGGTCTCTAGCCTTTGATAACTAAGGCGAATCAGCCTTGCCACAAATTCGCTGCGGAATTCCAGCGTATTTGAGGTTGACGGCTTGATAACTACCCCCCTTGGTATTTAATGTCCCTTTAACAATTGATACTTAAAGAAATAACAGAGACTGCATAATAACACACTAAAAATGGTAAAATCTTTTAAAAAGTCAAAATTACTGAAATTTAGGATTGTTAAAAACACAACCATAGTAATGTGTGACAAATAATAATATTTTTTCTCAAGCAGGACCTCATACACAAAGTGTGCATGGTTTGTGTCGACTCCACCAGTTTAAAACAAACAAATGTTATATACCTGGCACATATGTAGACAAGTTCTTAGGACCCCATTCACACTGCTTCTGAGTGCAAAATAAAAGCAACTGGTCTGGTGACACTTTTGGATAATTTCCAAAAAAACTAATGATTTCATCATGGTCACAACCACAAGCTTTGCACAGGCATCTTAGGAAAAGACTCAGAGCTGTTATCTTGGAAAAGGGAGGTAGCACAAAGTATTGACTAAAAGGGTGCCAATAATTGTGCCACATATATTTATTTTTTAATAAACCTGTGTTGTATTTGCAATTGTTTGAAATCCATGAGAGCATGGTATTTTTGTGTATTTTTTAACAAAAGATCAAAAGGTTAGGCAATAAAGACAATTTTATACAGCGTTCTTTGCTCATATTTAACAAGGGTGCCAATATTAGTGGAGGGCACTGTATATATATATATATATATATATATATATATATAATTAAAATATATATTTCTAGAATAAATAGAACATATTCTTCTATGTGAACAACATTGGAATGTGAATATTCATATTTCTTGTTAGGTTGAGTAAACGTGATCGGGTAAGCGATTGAGTAAGGGTGTTAGTTTTTTCCCCCCTTTTTTGCACTCCTTTGAAGTCTATGGGGGAATTAGTTAACGCGTTTGCAATATTCTAAGTTCAGCTTTTGGCGCGCATTGGGGTTAGCGCTTGTGCGCAAACCTTTTACTTTCAACTTGTAATATGAGTGCAACCTGATGCGCACAAAAAGATTCCGTCTAGCGAATTTAATGCATGAGCGCTAATTTGCGTTCTACCCGTAATCTAATCCTATATTTGTGAGCAAGAGATCATGCCTGAAGCGAATCTCTTTAGAGAATATTTGAGGATTCTTGGTGCTTTGGTCAATAGATAGTCACCAAGTTTAGTTAGACAAGAAGAATGTGGAAAGGGCTTTTCGCTCAGTATAAAGGGCAATCTTAAATGTCGTATGAGATCATATTTGACTTGTGACATGATAGACCAGTTAAAGTTTTTTTTTTTTTAATACTGTTGACAACAGAGCATATGATATCTCTTTCTGCTAATTGTAAAATAGAGATTGCTGTTTATTTATTATAGTGTGCGATTTACCACGTTCAATATGTTGGGAAAACATCAAGAGAAGTTAATACACATATTCGTGAACATGTTCATGATGTAAAGAATTTTAAGAAAGACTTAACAGTAGCTAGACATTGCAAGTAGAAAACCCTTTATCCAAACTGCTTGGGACCGGAAAAGGTCTGGATGTCGGAATAGTTTGGATTTTGTAATATTTGCATCTGTAAAATGGGACAGTTTGGAGAGGGGATGGAACTAAGAATAGACAAAAATATCTTAGTTCATTTAGGCAATATTTACATGTTATTATAAAGCTTATACATGCAACCTAAAGGTAGTTTTAACACTTTTGTATACATAGTAAGACAGACTTTAGAAAGACAGGACTCTAATCAGAAAGGTAATATTTGTTGTTTTAAATAAATATAGTTGTGAAATGATAAAGAGGTGCACAAGAAGAAAAAAAAAGATGCGGGGCAAGCCTCTCCTAATTGGAGCCTCGTTAAAATTTTTAAAAATATTTTAAAAAGTTTGTAGATTTAGGAAGGCACTAAAAGCTATCACCTAAAAAGTAATTACTGTATATTAATATTTCAATACAGATGTAGTGTATAAAACAATAAGTTATTTAGGTAATAAAAACATTTATGAGATATCTCCCAAATTTGGCTGCAGTCAAATATATCTGACCACAATAAGATAAAAAACAATTAAATTGGACTCTAGAATCTTTAATGGAGCGTACAAACTTGAAAACATGCATAAACTAAAAAAGCATATTCTTGGTTCTTTCAGATTATCCACCTTTTGATATTAAGTGACAGATCACGTTTGCTGATGAGAAAAGTCTCCTGTTTCAAGAAAAGTCTCCTGTTATATATCCACAACCTAAGGGTAATTTATATGTAAATAGCAAGATCCAATATTCAAAAAGCGATCACAAGATTGTAAAACTCACAGGCTCTTCATGCTTCAGGGTTAGCTGTTGATGGAATCTACTGAATGTAGCAAGTCGCTCTCACAGCTAGCTCGTTCACTTCCGATTTACCTCAGCATTCTCCCAGCTCACATCAGATCAACGCATTTTGCCATATAGGCTTTATCAAGATCTAAATGCTGTATCAGTCATGCTGTGTTTTATAAGGGAAATTCCAATTTTTATTGGTTGATTGTTTTGTGATGTCACATTTTGATTAGTATCTGTTTTTTAAGGTGGTATTATTTTTTAAGGTGGATTCCTCTGTAGTTTATATCATCCATAGCAGAGTCTATAACCATATATAAGACATAATTTGGCAAAATAGGAAATAAATAAAGGTGTTTACAGTAAAGAGTAGTCAATATCTATTATGAATATGACTATTAAAAACATAAACTTAAAATTAAATTGCATTATATCGGGACACATTAGGGGATACTCTAAGGAAATGACAAAGCCTACATTTTATATATAAAATATTAATATAAGATACCCATATTATACAATTCTCTGTATATACAAAAAATATGCATACACAAAAATATTAAAAATATGCTATGAATGTATTATTATATTTTAACTTATTATTATATTTCATATAATCTTTTTATAATCTTCTAAGTGATACAAATAATAAATTATTATAAATCCTTCTAAACAGTCCTTTCCCCCTTTCCATATTATTAGTATATAATCTATATCCCATTTATATAAGACTAGATTTGCCCCATAGTTCGCAATGAAGACTCCTTACCATCCCATAAATAGATTTGCGTAACTTGGGGCGAATCTAGTCCTATATAAACAGTATATAGATGATCTACTAATAATATGGAAAGGGGGAAAGGACTGTTTAGAAGGATTTATAGAGAATATGAACAATAATTAGATTGGTCTGAGTTTCACATATCAATATGATGAAAAATATGTTTTTTTTTAGATTTAGAGATATTATTGGAAAATAAAGCAATTTACAGTAAAACACTTCAAAGATATAGATGCTAACAACTATATTCATGAAGACATCTGCCATCTTAAAAGATGGAAGAATAATATACCAACAGGTCAAACTTTAAGAATAAGAAGAAACTGTACTAGGATCAAAGATTATGATCAGGTTAAAATAATAGAGCAGAGATTCTCTGAAAGAGGATATGAAAATGCCAGAACAAGCAGTAAACAAGAGAGACCAATAGAGAGGACCTTATTAAACCCAAAAGAAGAGACATATAAAATCAAGGAGAAGTCATAAATACCCCATTTGTAACCATTTACTATAAAGATTATAAGATTGTTAACAAAATATTAAGGAAACACTGGCATCTAATTAAGGGAGACCCTATAATAGGTGATAAAATCAATCCATACCCTAGAGTGGTTTATAGGAAAGCACTCAATCTGAAAAACGTATTGACCCTGAGTGAATATAAAAACAAAAATAAAAATGATTAAAAAAAATGACCAAGACTTGCATGGTAATAAACTTTGTGTTTTTTTCCCCATGCAACTCTTTTAAGGCCTGTCAAAATGGAACCAGATTGAAGGAGTTTAAAGTAACACAAACAGGTGAAAAAGTAGAAATTAAGAACACAATTAGATGCAAGGATAAAGGGCTGATCTATATGATACAGTGTTCATGTAAAAAGCAATATTTGGGTGAGACAACAAGGACTCTCAGAGAGAGGATAAGGGAACATCAGTACTGTATCAGGAAAGGAAGCTTCGAAACTTATATCTATAAGCATTTTTGTGAGGTACATAAAAATAACACTAAAGATTTCATATTTTGGGCAGTTTGTAAGATACAAAAAGATTTGAGAGGAGGTAATTTAAAAGAAAAATTACTACATAAAGAAACTGAATTAATATACAGATGTAAAACTATTCGACCAGGGGGGCTGAATTCAGAGATTGATGTTAGTCTATTTTTATTAAAAAAAAGATACTTATAGTCTTAGTTCAAATTATTTCCACACTCAGTCATAAAGATCCAACTTAAATGTTGGTATATAATAAGATACAATTCACAAATAATGAAATTAACATGAGAAACAAAGTGGGACCAAATCAGTACCCAAAAATGTAAAATATGGCAATGACTCATTTATCATCCTCTCTCTCTTCCTATGGCTCTAATTAAGCCTGAAGGAGACAAATACATTACAGAACACTAATCTTCTTTTGCCCAATACTTTTAGTCATTGTACTCTTATATTTTTATTATTTTTTATCCCTTATTATATTTTAACTTATTATTATATTTTAACTTATTATTATATTTCATATAATCTGTTAATAATCTTTTTATAATCTTCTAATACATTTGTAGCGTATTTTTAATTTTTTTGTGTATGCATAGTTTTTGTATATACAGAGAAGTTTATAATATATAATCTTATATTATTATTTTTTATATAAAATGTAGGCTTTGTCATTTCCTCAGAGTATCCCCTAACGTGTCCCGATATAATGCAATTTAATTTTATGTTTATGTTTTTAATAGTCATATTCATAATAGATATATTGGCCTCTATTTATCACAGGTCTTGCGGACCTGATCTGACAGTGCGGATCAGGTCCGCAAGACCTCACTGAATGCGGAGACAAATACGCTCTCCATATTCAGCATTGCACCAGCAGCTTACAAGAGCTGCTGGTGCAACGCCGCCCCCTGCTGACTCGTGGCCAATTGGCCGCCAGCAGGGAGGTGTCAATCAACCCGATCGTATTCCATTCGGAGCTTGATAGATAGGCCCCATTGACTACTCTTTACTGTAAGCACCTCTATTTATTTCCTCTTTTGCCAAAAATATGTCTTATATATGGTTATAGACTCTGCTATGGAAGGTTTAAACTACAGAGGAATCCACCTTAAAACATAATACCACCTTAAAAGACAGATACTAATTAAAATGTGACATCACAAAACAATCAACCAATAAAAATTGGAATTTTCCTTATAAAACACAGCATTACTGACACAGCATTTAGATCTTGATAAAGCCTATATGGCGAAACATGTTGATCTGATGTGAGCTGTGTACCGCTATAAGGATTACAAATAACCTGAAGATTTTGTTTTTTACTTTTCAAATTTTCCTTTAGCCAGGTGGGAACCAATGAGATCACAAGAAAATACATCACGCTGAGGTAAATCGGAAGTGAACGAGCTAGCTGTGAGAACAGTTTGCTACGTTCAGTAGATTCCATCAACAGCTAACCCTGAAGCATGAGGAGCCTGTGAGTTTTACTGACAATCTTGTGATCGTTTTTTGGATATTGGATCTTGCTATTTGCATATAAATGACACTTAAGTTGTGGCCATATAACAGGAGACTTTTCTCATCAGCATATGTGATCTGTCACTTAATATCAAAAGGTGGATAATCTGAAAGAACAGAGTATATCCTTTTATAGTTTATGCATGTTTTCAAGTTTGTACGCTCCATTATAGATTCTAGAGTCCAATATAATTGTTTTTTGTCTTGTTGTTGTGATCAGCTATATTTTTAACAGTAACGGACTGCAGTCGAATTTGGGAGACGTCCCTTATATGTTTTTATAACCTAAATAAATTATTATTTTATAAACTATCGGCTAGATTATGAGTTGTGTGTTAGGGTAAAAAAGCAGCGTTAAGAGGTCCTAATGCTACTTTTTTACGCCCGCTGCTATTACAAGTCTTGAAGGTTTAGGGTCACCACACACTTTTTTGGCCTTACCGCAAACCGACTTACGTAAAGTCTATTTTCAATGGGATTTCCATAGCGCCGGTATTACGAGTCTGTCCTGGGAGGCCAAAAAGTGAGCAGTACATCCTACCCCGTCAAGAGTCCTAACGCATTTAAGAGTAAGTACTTAAGAGTTTTATGGTACAACGCGGTAACATAAAACTCATAACTAAAGTGCTAAAAAGTACACTAACACCCATAAACTACCTATTAACCCCTAAACCGAGGCCCTCCCGCTTCGCAAACACTCTAATAAATTCTTTAACCCCTATTCTGCCGCTCCGGACACCACCGCAACTATAATAAACATATTAACCCCTAAACCGCCGCACTCCCGCCTCGCAAACATTAGTTCAATATTATTAACCCCTAATCTGCCGCCCCCAACATCGCTGCCATTATATTAAATTTATTAACCCCTAAACCTTAGTCTAACCCTAACACCCCCTAACTTAAATATAATTTAAATACATCTAAATAAAAATTACTATAATTAACTAAATTATTCCTATTTAAAACTAAATACCTATAAAATAAACCCTAAGCTAGCTACAATATAACTAATAGTTACATTGTATCTAGCTTAGGGTTTATTTTTATTTTACAGGCAAGTTTGTATTTATTTTAACTAGGTACAATAGTTATTAAATAGTTATTAACTATTTAATAACTACCTAGATAAAATAAATACAAAAGTACCGGTAAAATAAAACCTAAGTTAAACTAACACCTAACACTACACTATAATTAAATAAATTAACTAAATTAAATACAATTACCTAAATTATATTAACTAAAGTACCAACCCCCCCCACTAAATTACAGAAAATAATAAACTAATTACAGATATTTAAACTAATTACACCTAATCAAAATAAAAAAGCCACCCCAAAATAAAAAAAAACCCTAGTCTAAACTAAACTAGCAATAGCCCTTAAAAGGGCCTTTTGTGGGGCATTGCCCCAAAGTAATCAGCTCTTTTACCTGTAAAAAAAAAATACAAACAACAGGTAAAAGAGCTGATTACTTTGGGGCAATGCCCCGCAAAAGACCCTTTTAAGGGCTATTGGTAGTTTAGGCTAGGGTTTTTTTTCTTTTGGGGGGGCTTTTTTTTAATTTTGATAGGGCTATTAGATTAGGTGTAATTAGTTTAAATATCTGTAATTTGTTTATTATTTTCTGTAATTTAGTGGTTTTTTTGTACTTTAGCTAATTTAATTTAGGTAATTGTATTTAATTTAGTTAATTTATTTAATTATAGTGTGGTGTTAGGTGTTATTGTAACTTAGGTTAGGTTTTATTTTACAGGTACTTTTGTATTTAGTTTAGCTAGGTAGTTATTAAATAGTTAATAACTATTTAGTAACTATTCTACCTAGTTAAAATAAATACAAACTTGCCTGTAAAATAAAAATAAACCCTAAGCTAGATACAATGTAACTATTAGTTATATTGTAGCTAACTTAGGGTTTATTTTATAGGTAAGTATTTAGTTTTAAATAGGAATAATTTAGTTCATTAAAGTAATTTTATTTAGATGTATTTAAATTATATTTAAGTTAGGGGGTGTTAGGGTTAGGGTTAGACTTAGGTTTAGGGGTTAATACATTTAGTATAGTGGAGGCGATGTTGGGGGCAGCAGAGTAGGGGTTAATAAGTGTAGGTAGGTTGCGGCGACATTGGGGGTGGCAGATTAGGGTCTAATAAATATAAAGTAGGTGTCGGCAATGTTGGGGGCAGCAGATTAGGGGTTCATAACTATAATGTAGGTGGTGGCGGTGTCTGGTGCGGCAGATTAGGGGTTAAAAAATATAATGCAGGTGTCAGCGATGTCGGGGGCGGCAGATTAGGGGTTAATAAGTGTAAGATTAGGGGTGTTTAGACTCGGGGTTCATGTTAGGGTGTTAGGTGTACACATAAATTTTCATTCCCCATAGGAATCAATGGGGCTGCGTTACTGAGTTTTACGCTGCTTTTTTGCAGGTGTTAGACTTTTTCTCAGCCGGCTCTCCCCGTTGATTCCTATGGGGAAATCGTGCACGAGCACGTACGACCAGCTCACCGCTGACTTAAGCAGCACTGGTATTGGAGTGCGGTAAGGAGCAAAATTTTGTTCAACGCTCACTTCTTGCCTTTTAACGTTGGGTTTGTAAAAACCTGTAATACCAGCGCTGCAGGTAAGTGAGCGGTGAGAAAAAACTGCTCGTTAGCACCGCACAGCTCAAAACGAAAAACTCGTAATCTCGCCGTATGTTTGTATTGAAATATTAATATAACTACTTTTCAGGGGATAGCGTTTAGCGCCCTTCTAAATCTACAAAACTTGTTTTAAATAAATATAGACCATTATTTGCATTTTAGAACACAAAACCTGAACCAAAAACAGGAAGACAAGATTTAAAAAAAAATATACATTTTTTATAATTTTTTTCCTAAAAATGATTAATTAAAATGTTTGTATTTTAAAATAAGTTTGGATTTTAGAATTCTGGATTTGTACCTGTACAATGACTTTCACTTCACTAATAAAGCTAACTTTTTAGTCAAAATCATTGATATTGCTGAACCTAGAGGTGACAATAGATATAGGGCACTGGTTTTCAAACCTGTCCTCAAGCCTCCCCAACAGGCCAGGTTTTCAGGATTACCTTGGGTGAGAGTAGGTAAAATAACCATCTTTACTAATCACCTGATTATTTCACCTGTGCTCCAGTTCGGATATCTTCAAAATGTGACCTGTTAGGGGGGCCTGAGGACAAGTTTGAAAACCATATCATGGTATTTGGCTTTAGCACTTAAAGGGTTAAGTATGCTAATTTTGTATACTTTTTAAAGTGAATGTGTGTAGTATATTCTGAAGTCTATGATTAAGCTTCACTAGGATGTTTGAAATGCATAAGGCTGTTCTAATTATTTCAATGTCTACATTTATTTTTATTTTTATGGAGCTTAAGTAAAAGTATGTTTTTAAATTTGCCACTTTTCTTGAGTGTAGCCACTTCTTTTACTTTTGTTTTGAATATTTGAGTATAGCCCTTTAGGAATATCTTTGACTAAAGCACATGGTAAGTAAGATAATGCATTGGGAATTAGATCCACTTTTTCTGGATCAATGTCACAAAAATGGTGGGTACCTAGTTGCAAGTCAATTAGTTGTAATAACGCTACCCAAGCATACAATTGAAAGACCAGAAGCCCTAGTCCGCCGTCTAAGAATGGCATACTCCGCTTTGTAGTTGCAGTACAAGGCTTCCCTGTTCTATAAAGGAACATCCTCACTGCCTGAGTCAACGTGCATAGATCAGCTTTGGTCAGTAAGATGGGCAGCATAAGAAGAGAGTACAGAATACTGGGGAGGACTCTCATTTTAACCAGGATAATTCTTCCCAAAAGCGAGGGAGGCATAGATCTCCAAAACCATAGCTGCAATTCAAGCTGATTGCAAAGCTTGGAAATATTTAGGCTGTACAACTGGTGAGTGTCTGCACTGTAAATATATGCTAAGATAAGTTAAAGACCCTGTAACTTCCTTAAAATTAACAGTATCGTCCCCACACCTGTTCCTTTTTAACCATAAGATTTCTTATTTTTACATATTTACTTTATATCACAAGAAACTACTAAACACTTAAATAATGGTCAATATGAGTGATATATATTTTCTGGGGTCTTGAACAAACAACGGTATATTGTTCATGTAGAGCACCATGTTCTGCTGCACCCATACAATAGTGGCTCCCGGGTATACACTTTGAAGTTTTACTGACAGAGGCTCCAATGCCAAATTAAACAACAAGGGTGAGAGTGGGCATCCCTGTCTCATACCACACTGTAAACTTGAAGCTGGGGCAAAATAAGTTGTTCTCTAGTATACTAGCAGTAGAGGAGTAATTGATGTTTTTGATTAGAGCAAAAAAGAGGCCCTAAAAATTGAATCTCTCTCACCCAATCGAAGGCCTTCTCTGCTGCATGAGTGCACTACTTCCCTCTCTCTGGGCATGGCGATGAAAATGGTTAATAACAACAAAGGAACATTTCAAAACATTACCTTTGGGTATTTTTGTAGCAGTATATATACCTCTTTAAAGGGATATGATACCCAAATGTTGAATCACTTGAAAGTTATGCAGAATATCTTCAGGGTTGGCAAAAGTAGGTATACAGTACTGTTCATGTCATGTTTAGTCTCTTACAGGGAGTGCAGAATTATTAGGCAAATGAGTATTTTGACCACATCATCCTCTTTATGCATGTTGTCTTACTCCAAGCTGTATAGGCTCGAAAGCCTACTACCAATTAAGCATATTAGGTGATGTGCATCTCTGTAATGAGAAGGGGTGTGGTCTAATGACATCAACACCCTATATCAGGTGTGCATAATTATTAGGCAACTTCCTTTCCTTTGGCAAAATGGGTCAAAAGAACGACTTGACAGGCTCAGAAAAGTAAAAAATAGTGAGATATCTTGCAGAGGGATGCAGCACTCTTAAAATTGCAAAGCTTCTGAAGCGTGATCATCGAACAATCAAGTCAACAGGGTCGCAAGAAGCGTGTGGAAAAACCAAGGCACAAAATAACTGCCCATGAACTGAGAAAAGTCAAGCGTGCAGCTGCCAAGATGCCACTTGCCACCAGTTTGGCCATATTTCAGAGCTGCAACATCACTGGAGTGCCCAAAAGCACAAGGTGTGCAATACTCAGAGACATGGCCAAGGTAAGAAAGGCTGAAAGACGACCACCACTGAACAAGACACACAAGCTGAAACGTCAAGACTGGGCCAAGAAATATCTCAAGACTGATTTTTCTAAGGTTTTATGGACTGATGAAATGAGAGTGAGTCTTGATGGGCCAGATGGATGGGCCCGTGGCTGGATTGGTAAAGGGCAGAGAGCTCCAGTCCGACTCAGACGCCAGCAAGGTGGAGGTGGAGTACTGGTTTGGGCTGGTATCATCAAAGATGAGCTTGTGGGGCCTTTTCGGGTTGAGGATGGAGTCAAGCTCAACTCCCAGTCCTACTGCCAGTTTCTGGAAGACACCTTCTTCAAGGTACAGGAAGAAGTCTGCATCCTTCAAGAAAAACATGATTTTCATGCAGGACAATGCTCCATCACACGCGTCCAAGCACTCCACAGCGTGACTGGCAAGAAAGGGTATAAAAGAAGAAAATCTAATGACATGGCCTCCTTGTTCACCTGATCTGAACCCCATTGAGAACCTGTGGTCCATCATCAAATGTGAGATTTACAAGGAGGGAAAACAGTACACCTCTCTGAACAGTGTCTGGGAGGCTGTGGTTGCTGCTGCACGCAATGTTGATGGTGAACAGATCAAAACACTGACAGAATCCATGGATGGCAGGCTTTTGAGTGTCCTTGCAAAGAAAGGTGGCTATATTGGTCACTGATTTGTTTTTGTTTTGTTTTTGAATGTCAGAAATGTATATTTGTGAATGTTGAGATGTTATATTGGTTTCACTGGTAAAAATAAATAATTGAAATGGGTATATATTTGTTTTTGTTAAGTTGCCTAATAATTATGCACAGTAATAGTCACCTGCACACACAGATATCCCCCTAAAATAGCTATAACTAAAAACAAACTAAAAACTACTTCCAAAACTATTCAGCTTTGATATTAATGAGTTTTTTTGGGTTCATTGAGAACATGGTTGTTGTTCAATAATAAAATTAATCCTCAAAAATACAACTTGCCTAATAATTCTGCACTCCCTGTAGGTGCTCAAAATGGCTTTTATCAATGTTGCAACATTCCTGGAACCTGTCCCAGACACTGTGACACTGTAACACACAAATTACGGTTGTCACCAATGTTGATAAATTCTTGCAAGATGAACTCCTTCAATTCATCCACTGTGTGAGGCTACGCTCAAAAATCTTCTCCTTTACTATGTCCCGAAAAAACATAAATTATGCTTACCTGATAATTTAATTTCCATCTGTATGAGGAGAGTCCACGGCTTCATTCCTTACTTGTGGGAATACAGAACCTGGCCACCAGGAGGAGGCAAAGACACCCCAGCCAAAGGCTTAAATACCTACCCCACTCCCCTCATCCCCCAGTCATTCTGCCGAGGGAACAAGGAACAGTAGGAGAAATATCAGGGTATAAATGGTGCCAGAAGAACAAACAAAAATGTTGGTCCGCCCAACGAAGAAAACGGGGGGTGGGGGGGGGGCGTGGACTCTCCTCATACAGATGGAAATGAAATTATCAGGTAAGCATAATTTATGTTTTCCATCTTAATATGAGGAGAGCCCACGGCTTCATTCCTTACTTGTGGGAAACAAAGCCTGCAAAACCTTTCTCCCAAAAGCTGCTTCAGCCGAAGCAAACACGTAAAATTTGTAAAAATTTGAAAAAGTATGTAAGGAGGACCAGGAAGCCGCCCTACAAATCTGCTCCATAGAGGCCTCATTTTTTAAGGCCCAAGAAGAGGCCACAGCTCTAGTTGAATAAGCCTTTGAATAAGCCGTAATCCTCTGAGGAGGCTTATGTCCAGCTGTTTCTTATGCTAAGCGAATAATGCTCCTCAACCAAAAACAGAGGGAAGTGGCAGAAGCCTTCTGCCCTCTGCGCTTCCCAGAATAGACGACAAACAATGCAATAAAAACCCTGTGCTGAAACATCTTTATCAACAGAGTTTCTTTTTTTTTTTTTTTTTTTAATTCTGTTTTATTGAAGAGAGACCAGGCATATAAAAAGTAAGCAATTACATACACATGCTCTAACACTTTGTGCTAGTACAATAAAGGCTGGTTGACAGATGCATGAAATACAGCGAATAAGAACAAGAGATGTTAATTTCAAGATTTGTGCAGTCTGTGCAAAATTGAGTCAGGTTACAAACAAGTATGTATGGTTCTATACTTAGCATAAGTATGGCATGTCATTATGACTCAAATCTGTTACCTGGACTCCTTCCTTTTTTTAACTAGTTAAACTAAACTAAACTAAACATAAAAATAAACTTAACACACCATTGTCCTCATAGATCTAAGAGTGAGTGCACTTGTACTGTGGCGGAATAAGATCATAGCTGCGCAGTTCCCAGTCAGGTATAAATGGTATGGTCAAGAGAATATATTGCTCAGCGCAGTAAGACTGCAGTATATTTTATAGTTTGGTCTAGACTAGCCCGTCACAAGCATAACATTTGGACTCCTCCTCAGATAACAACAAGACAGTGGTAAGGGGTGGATAGCGTCTGAATCTCTGCGCTCTCAGTAGGAGCAAGCAATATGGAAGGGTGCTGGCAGTTACCAAAAGGTTGGTTACAGAGGGATCCACTGACCCTTTGCTTTAAGATAATGGCTAGTTAAACAAGTATAGGGTTGGTCTTTATATGCCGTCAGAAGCATGTTACATAATAAATTACCCATAAGTAATCTGGGTAGTCTCATGTCTGGCTGCCAAAAACTCGCTGGTAAAAGCAATCTTGAGGGGGGTCCCAATGTTAATTTCCAGAGTTTAATACTCATACTTTGCACTAAAAAGTCCAAATCCAAGGAAAGTCTGAATGAGGTAGGTCTAAATATGAGTTACCCCAACAATCTAAGCTAAGTAAGCCTGTATAACCTATTAGGGTCTATCTAATAAGGCAATAAAAAGCGGGGAGGGCACCTCAGTAACTGCTAAGTTATATAGCTCAATAATTCAAACATGGCTCCCCTGATAGGAAAATGTGTGCAGTTACCTGGTCGCTGCCAGAAAGTTTGAATGGTGTATGTGAGTGTCCAGATCTTACAGAATGATGTGACATATACAGGCAAGCATAGAGGCAACAGTTTGCCGAGACCTTCTAAGAGTCGGCAGCCATAGTTTAAAGGATATTCCCCATAAGAGCACAATGATCACAACGCCATCTGCTAAAATATATTCATTAAAGGTTTAACCCAAAAGGGTAATAGGATATAAAAACATGATAGCTATAGGGATAAGCAGAATTGTCTCTGAACCCACTACACTGAGCTAATTGACAGTGAAAACTCTTTATCTGTATGACTTTGAGTGTGTGGATATACTTGTATAAGAATATTTATGGCAAGCCTGAGTGCAGTAAGCTCAGTTGGATCCCTAAGGAGGCAGACGCAATGCAATCATTTATAGGTGCAGTGTGTCAGGTCTGGGAAACCCCTGTGGGAATTAATATAATTAGATGTAATTATACTTTGAGTTCTGAAAGCAATAAGTTTCCAAACTTAGTCTGTTCCCAAGCATGTCAGTGAACAGATATAATCAAAACGGCATCATTACATTTGAACTGTGTCTGTTACTGGATTTACATAAAGTGAATAAACAAACATATATTTTGCATTGGAGGCGGCCAAAATTGAACATATCTTATATATCCCAGTGTATCAAACAAATAAAGATGTGGCTGCAAATGACTAGTGTCCTTGAGTTTGACTAAAGATCTAATAAAAATTAAAAATTAAGAAGAGGACATCAACAATAGAAACTGTCTAACCTAATTACAAAGTAAATTGATCCATGTGAGGATCAGCGTTTACAAAACCTGATACTGTGTATTGTCCAGTACGATGCAGCCAGAAAGTCTGTTAGTCCAGACACATAAGAGTCAAGTCATGCGTGATCCCTTCACTCTAGCCGACACCACATAAGTCGGGCAACCGGCCAGGATTGATTACAAGGCAGCGCGTAGAGAGCAGTTCCCCTGACAGAAAAGGCTGCAAGTGCTGGGGGCGGGTGTTCAGATGTGTTCTCCCCTGTTGTATTTGCAGGCATGTTAGCTAGGTCTACCTGCAGCTCCCAATGCGGTGTCGTGCCCCCCATGTCAGGCTTATGTACAGTCCAGGGTCGATGTTTCACAGGGCAGATTGACAGTTCCTCATCCGGCATCGAAGGAAAAGCGTGGACAGTGTCCCGGGGGTGGTTGTGTATCCATGAGCCATCATTTTCCAGAGCTTGTGATATCAATGCAGGGCATGGTATTTGGTGATTGCTTCGATCCGGCGCTGAAAAACACTGTCGCCCGGCGATATGGGCTATCTTTATTAATTTCTCACAGCTGCTAAGTAGATGATCAAGTTTAGGTGCGAAAATTGCTAGTAGCGTCTCAGCAAGATCCCCTCCTGGAGTCATTGCCACGTGGGCGATGGAAGCCGGCACAGGCATGATACCGCTGCAAGCAAACAGCTGTCCCCCGTCCACTAAGTAGATGTAGTAATGTTGGAAGGGAGTGCAGCCACTGTGGTTATATAAACCAGGGTTCCAGTATCAACCGTTAATCAGCTCCAACAGTGTCTGAGTTAGCTGAACTAATGCGCCAACATGGCGGACCACAAGGGTTTCGTGAATTGCTCCCGGGGTCTAGGGCTGATGTAATGCCCTTCACTTTTCAAAAAAGTCGGCTAGCGATGACCGGTTCAAGGTCTCCCAGCAAGACATATAATGTGGGGGGCTGGATGGTGGTGTAGAACAGTAAAAAAGCGTTAATTGTAGCTCAGGCAGGCAGAGCTGCCAGCACTTGCTTCCATCCAGTAATCCCGCCCACCGGAAGTCCCCTCAACAGAGTTTCTAATTTCTTATCCATGGGCTGCTTAAACGACGAACTATCCTCAAGCGGATTAGCAAGCATGGAAATAGCTCCATCCACCTTAGGGACAGATCCCCACAACTCTAATTGGGATTCAGGAACCGGGAACAATTTTCTAAAAGAAGAAGGGGAAAACGAGGATCCAAGTCTATCCCATTCATTCTTAATAATATTTGCCATCTTAATGGGAACCGGGAAATTTTGTGGCACTACCCTGTCCTCATAAACTTGATCAAGCTTAGGAAAAGAAGGTTCCTCAGGCAATTTTGGTTCCGGAACCTCTAACGTAGCCAACACTTCCTTTAACAGAAAGCATAAGTGCTCTATCCTAAATCTAAAGTCAGGTTCCTCTGCAGCCGGAGGCTTAGAGGCAGCCACTTCCAACCCAGAAAGAACCTTCTCTGAAGTATCAGAGGCGTCCTCATCAGCAGATAATCTATTGTCAGATAAATCCAGCAAGTTGGTAGATGACCCCTGGGAAGGATAACAGTATTTAACATTTCGCTTGCGCTTAGCAGGGCGAGGTAAAGCACTAAAGGCCACAGACACTGCCATTTGCAACTGTTCAGAAAAGTCTGGCAGTAAGAGGGCCCCTCCCGAAGGAGAATTAGTCGTGCAATGGGGAGCTGCATGTGTAATCGGAGATGATTGCAGGGAACGCACCTCGCGGGACGGAGACCCCTCAGAGGTTGACGGCTCAGTTGTACTAAAGATCTTAGTCTTTTTAAATATAACTACTTTAGGAAGGCATGTGGAACATAGTTGAGCAGGCGGGTATACCGTAGCCTCTTCAGAATATAAACAGGTATTAGTTCTTGGTAAAGAGGGAGTACCCTCTAACGCATCAGAGTCTTCCATAGCTTGCGCTTTTAAAATGGACTATAGAAAAAGTAAATGGCCCCTTTATACACCAATGGCCGGGGCACTCACCACCTCCTATGACCCAGGCCCCACAGAGAAACCGCCGCTTCTCCTGTAAACCACAGGGTCAGGAAAGTGGAAGTTAATGAGGCCACACCTGGTCACATGGAGTGCCATGCAGGACCGCCCCTGCTGCAGGAAGAAAAGCGTGCCAAACTGACAGGCTGCACAATTAACCAAAACGAAAGTAAAACCTGAATGTTTCCACATCTGCCAAAGCCTCATCTCACACATGTCACAGCATAAAACATAATAACCAAATCATGTATAAATTCCCCCTGTTCAATAATCCCCTTTCGGAGATATTAACCCTTGATTCCATACAGATAAAGGAGTCACACTTTGACCCTGTCTTCTTACGTTATCATAAGATATAAAATGAAACAATCTTACCGGAATCATCACTGTGGAACAGACACACAGCCTCTCAAGTTTGACAGTCCTGTAGCATCACACCTGACATGGACTTGAGTGATAGAAGCAGGCAGTGAAACTCGTCAACACTGATTGCTTAGGAGTTGTTAATACGAGTCTTGATGGTTTCGCAGAAAGACTATCCCTGCATCTCCAGACCCTATCATTCGTCAATGCTCTCACTGAGAGGCTGACAAGACTACTTAAAACTCCAGTACCATAGCGAAGAGTATTACCCTCCATAATAGACTACTCCGAATCTTCCGACACTTCTCTGCCATCCTCCTGTGACGAAAGGCAAAGAATAACTGGGGGATGAGGGGATTGGGGGAGGTATTTAAGCCTTTGACTGGGGTGTCTTTGCCTCCTCCTGGTGGCCAGGTTCTGTATTCCCACAAGTAAGGAATGAAGCCATAGACACTCCTCATTTTAAGATGTAAAGAAGTCCACAGGTGTTGTCAGGTGAACTTGGAAAAAAATAATAATGAAAAATTCAATTAAAATACTATGACCCAATCAGTACTGTACACCTACAATTTGCCCACCCTTTATAAAAAGCTGACTAGAAAAAAAATCACCTAAACATCTCTATGTAGAAAAAGAAAAATACTTTACCACAAAATTTCCTCAGTACCTTCATGCCACTGTAAATGCATTTTTAGCATCCAATTAGGATGCTAGCCACAGGGCTTGCAAGGGAGCGTGCATCTTGTACAGTATTGTTATTTCTCCCCTCAGTTCAAGGAAGTTTAATATGAAATCTTAAGATTTAACTGAAATCCCACAAGATCACTGTAAAGAAAAGTTTAAACTTGTCACTGATAAAGCTGATGTGGCTGCTGATTTTTTTTTTTTTAACATGTATGTAGCAGCATTTACTTTGGTGAGCCACAGAATTTTTTAGGTAAAATATCTTTCTTTTTTTTTTACATAAAGATCGTTCATGTGATACCCCTTTGTCAACTTTCTACAGTTTTTCTGCATCGCTTTCAAGTGATTTAGCAAATGGATTATCTCCCTTTAAAGTGTTTTTGTGAAGCCAGTATTCTTCAGCCTAATTCTATGCAGCCAGAAGTAAACAGTCACAAGACTGATGCTGCCCCATTTATTATAATGTGATCTTTTTTATTTATCCAGTTTTTGAATTGTGATGTTCCAGGGAGATTAGCTTCACAAACAGGTTTTTATTAAATCTATTCAATGTCACAATGTTTTATTTTTTCAGAATTCCAGTTTTACAATTTTCTAGCTATTCTAGCAATTAATTCCATATTTTTGTATTAGCTTTACATGAGGATATCTCTTCTAAATGGTAAAACAAATGTATTACTTAGCTATGGAAATGATGTTGCTCTTTAGTCCAGCTTTAAGGAGCTTAAATGTATCTATACCTGTTTCCTTTTACATTCCATCCTGTCTTTCTTCTTTCTACAACCTTCTTCAGCTTGTCTATCATCCCATAAGTTTTGCTTTTAAACAAGTAAAAACTTGTTTTTGAAAGAATGAAGTTATAATTAAAGTGTAGACTAGAACTGTATTAAAAGTTGATTAAACACATTGGTTTGTGAACATCATGTGCTTTGCACAGTGGTTTAAGATGACTTTGGAATATGGCCTATATAGATTTTTATAAGTGGTCTTGCAAATATTTGAAGTTTATTAGTGTCTGTTGCGATAACCAATATGTTCTTACGTTCTGTGGCATGTGCATTTCACAGAATACTCCCTGTTCTCATTAATTAAGGATATCTTGATGTTATTTCAGAAGATCATAGCTGAAATATCGATCAGACTTGTTGAAATAAAACAATTAATTAATTTTTATTAAGAGCTCATGAAAGCATACAAATGTCAATCAGTCAAATGAATCAACAATGTTGTAGCAATACACAGTGTAGAAACACATTAGTTGTACATATGAATCACTCATACAATGCATAAAAACCCATATGTTCATACATAATCAACAGGTGTAATATATTTTGCTTTTTGCTTATTGCAAATGGATAAATAAAAAGAATCTTCTCAGAGACATTCATAGCCTCTTGTTGTTTCCTTCCACTCTCTGATTTTAGCTTTTTAAATAACAACCAAATAAAACTAAAACAAGAGAAAACAAAACAAAACAAAACAAATAACAAAGGGGAAAAATAAAACACAGCAAAACAAATAACACAAAACAAAACAAATAACACAGGGCGGAGAGATAAACATCTCCTCTTCAAGGTTTACAGATTTTTAAGTAATCACCAAAAAAAGAATGTATAGCAGTTTACTTCGGGGCGTAATAATGCTAAGATAATGTGTTGTGGGATATGTAGAGGGATTTCATGTTACATACTAGCTAAACCAAGCTAAAACATTTTTTAATTAGAAATGCTTATTTTTTTTTACACAGATAGTGATCAACCAGTATAGCCCCCTGTAAAACCTGTCCAGATGAGACACTTCCCCAGGCAGTATCAGAGGCTAAAAAAGATGGAGTTATAGTTACCTAGGGTAGACTCTCATCATTCTAAGGGTGGAGTGATAGTGGGCAGAGAGAGGATTCAACATGATATGAGGAGAGTAAATGTGGTACAAAGAAGAGTTGGGCTGTCCACGGCATGGGTCTTGGTAGATTTTAGGTGATCCACAGGTCTACTTTGGGAAGCCAGGATATTTATAGGTAAGGGAGAGCAGTGGGTGTTTGTAGGATAGCTGGGTGTTTTGGATAAGATGGAGTGTGAAGTTAAATCACTATATGTGTCATACTTTGACACTGGCCCTTTAATAATACCTCACTTATGAGGGTAGCACACCTGCAATCAAGTAAACTTAATTGAATTCTTAATAAAAGGATTTCCAAGCTAAGCTTAGTTTCTTGGTTATTGGTCAAGCTGTAGTACTCTGTGCTGTATCTCTACTTTATTTTAAATTAATTATTATACACGTTTTTGCTAATCTCTTTTTGCTGTTTCCTCTTACCTGGAAGTCCTTCTGAAGTGGCAGTGTGTGATCTTCTTTCCTTGCTGTGTGACACCAAATTCCTCGTCAGTAAGTCTCTCAGGTACCTGTAGTCTTATTGTTTTTGTTCGCACTTTGTTTTCAGCTAAGCCTGCCCCATCCCCTTAAGGGCTTAATTACAAGTGGAGCGATAATTAACGCTTCCGCTTGAGCATTAATTGCGCTAGAATTAAGATTTTTGCGCTCGTCGAGTTGTGCTAGTATTATGAGTTGAAAGTAAACTGTCTTCGCTCTAGCGGTAACCCGTCAAGCGCACAAATCTGAAGTTAGACTATTGTGTGTGCATTCACGTATTCCCCCATAGCATTCAATGGAGGAAAAAAAGTGAAAAAAGAACCTAACACCCCACTCTTGTACAAACCCAATTGCATTTTCTTATACTTATACTTATGTACAGTATGTATTTATTTGTTTATATATATATATATATATATATGTATATGTGTCTGTAAATACATAAATATACAAATACATACAGTATGTACACACATATAAGCAAACACACACACACACACACATATATATATATATATATATATATATATATATATATATATATATATATATATATATATATATATATATATATATATATATATATATATATATACATATCCACCTTTAGACATGCACATCACTGGTCCTTAAGGGGTTAAAATTGCATGCCCTATTATGAAAGTTTCATTTTGACTAGACTATCCCTTTAATGAAGCCCAATGGAAATAACAAAGTATCAGTTTCTTTAAATGAAGTAAAATCTCTTATCTTATTGTGAATAAAATCCATGGGGATGTGATTAATTATTTTACATTCTATGGGCTAGATTATAAGTGGAGCGCTAAATTATCGCATGCCTGCATCGAGTTTGCAGACGCACAATAATTAGTCGGCCATTACAAGTGGCTGGTTATTGCTACCACGAGATTGCGGTAGCAATTAGGCTTATAAAATTAACCAGAGATCAAATCTCTGATTATTTTTATAAATGTGCCCCAAATGCCCCCAAAATACAGTCTAGTTTATTTCATTAAAAAATAAAGACAGCAGCATCTTTATTTTTGTAATAAAATAACTGCACTAGGCAGTATTTTGGGGCAAAAGTTGTCGGGTGTGGGGTGTTAGAAAAAAAACAGCACTGAAAAGTGCCTTTACAATGCAGTCTATGGGAACTGTGTGTTCCCAGTAAATATATATGTATATGCTTTTATATATATATTTAAATTTTATGCCATCGCTGCTCTACTTACCCCGTTTGCTATGCGTGGTTCTGATGACGTCTCTGACGGCATCAGAACAAGGCTCCCATTGGAGCCTATGGAAGCGCGCTCTCGTGAGTGCGGTGCTTCTGAGCAATGCGAATGGGAGGTTGCGTTTGCATTGCTGTCAACTTTTAATACCAGCGCACATAAGCGTGCGCTGGTATTACACAGTGGAGCACAAATATTGCTTTCATGAAAGCGATCCACTATTAGGGGTATATTTATCAAAGTGCGAGTAGACATGATACGCTGTAGCGTATCATGTCCACTGCACATCGATAAATGCGGAATACGCATTTACAAGTGGCTGGTTATTGCTACCACGTATTTATCATTGCACAAGCAGTTCACCATTCGGAGCTTGATAATTCAGCCCCTAAATCTGGCCCTAAAAGCACAAAGTTCCTATTTAATTAACAGACTTATGCTTTGGTTGGTACAATTGTGTCCGCAGTTTTTAATGTTATTGGAAATGTTAAAGGAGACTGTACAAGGGTCTTTTTAAATGGGGGGGGGGTGCAAGGGAAGTGAGACAGAGAGCTGTAAAGCTTGTTCCCAGAACAAACCTCTTCCCTCCCCTCCCCTCCCCACTGCTGCTCATATGTCACTATTATTGAGCTGTCGTTCTGCTACAATTGTTTTCCTGAAATTGTAGTTTTATTAACTGGCTGCTTGGAGTTAGGGGCCTGTGACCTTGCTGTGTTGTTTTTGTATCATACTCTGTTAAACGCCTACATTTGTATGCATGGGCCCATTCATAATCATAAGTGGACATTTATATAGCTTAGGCTATCCACACGTGATCAGTTATGCTTAAAGCAGATGTGCCACACGTTCACCTCCAGAAAGAAACAGATTACCTTGTGTTTATAGGTAGACATCGAGCCACCTGTTCTTGCTAAAAACAAAGGAAACATTGCAGCTGTGCAAGGCAGCTTGCAGTTCCAATATACTCGATACTTGACAGAAACAAAAAACAGAGTGGCAAAAATGTATACTCACTAAACTGACACAACTGAATTTACTTTAAAAAAAATATTAGGTAAAGAAAAAACTAATATTTTGAGTTTTTTCCCTACTTCAAACTATAATTATTTAAGCATAAAAACATTTTGAATAACTATCTCCGTTTCTCTTCTTGCCAATCTCTTTTTCTATCTGATTTGACTAAAACCATCAAAATCTCGCTAATGGCTTTTCCTTATGCAATTACCACTGTTTAAAACAATTAAAACCAGACAAAGTTTATAGACAATCAATTGAGCTTCAAAAAAAGAGAAAACTAAAAAACGGCTTCTTGTATTTTTTCAAACATAAAACAACTTTTTTTTTTTAAAGTCACAGTTTAAAAGTGACAATATAGCAGACATTTTTACAATGTTAGGTATTTAAAACACTGAAATACGTGCAATATATAGGTTGCTTACCTTTGTGTAAAATATGACAATAAAGCACATTTCTGTACCCCTTTTATACTTGTTTAACCCTTTATCCAGCCACCACTTGCAAAAAGACATTTTTTTCTATTTTGGGTGGGCAACAGCCATTAGCTGCTTTACTGCCCATGCCATAGACAACAAACAGAATGCACTCCCGCTGCTCTGCTTCAGTAGTAAAGACTCATCTAAGCGGCAGGTATTGTATATATTTATCTATCTGCACTGATTATAATTTAGGGGGCAAAAAACAGACATAATGGGACATGAAACCCAATTTTTTGAAATGCTATATGTTTAACCCTCAGTAAAGTCCTGCTTGTGACCAGCAGTTCTCTGTGGCTTCTGAGCAGGACTTTTACTATGTGTTTATACCTGTTGTGGGGGTTAAACATATAGGGCTAGATTACAAGTGGAGAGCTAATTTATTGTGCGCCCATAAATGGGCAACCAGTGGCTGTTTAATGCTACCGCAAGCTTGCAGTAGCAATTAGCGCTCAAAAAATTAACCAGATGTCCCCAATTGCACCCAAAATAAAGTCTGTAGTGCCTTTTTGGAAAAAGTAAACTGTAGCATCTTTTTTTTTTTGTTTAAAAAACTGCAAGAAGTAGTTTTTAGAGGTAAAAGTGCGCGGGTGTGGGGTGTTAGAAAAAAACGGCACTGAAAAGTGCCTTTACATTGCAGTCTATGGGGACTCTGTAAAAACATAAATTATGCTTACCTGATAATTTTCTTTTCTTCTGACGGGAAGAGTCCACAGATGCATTCATTACTTTTGGGAATTCAGAACCTGGCCACCAGGAGGAGGAAAGACACCCCAGCCAAAGGCTTCAAATATCTCTCCCACTTCCCTCACCCCCCAGTCATTCTGCCAGAACCTGTCCATGCCTGATCCAGGCAAGAAGCATGGTCCTAAGCTAGAGTCCTCGAAAAATGCAATCGATCAAAAGATCTAACCTCCTGAGTAACCCTAAGCTGCCTCCTATGAGTAGGAGCGCACCATCTAAAGTCAGTAGACTTAAATAATCTAGCAACAGCCTCAATCCCCAGAGTCTAAAAAAACTCCTTACCAGTTTAAGAAATGGACACCCAGTACCCCTGGATTGCAAGGTAACCCTTGTAGACAGGCTTAACTACCTGATCCACATGCTGGTGAGGATAAATGTACATCTTCCTGACCCCAGAAGGATGAAAGACTGTAACCGACTTCAGATCTCCACTCTCAAGCCCAAAGGCTAGATCTGCAACGAGGTTGAAGGACAACACCCTAGGGGCGAAAGACCAAGGTATGATCAAGGGTAGATCCTATTTGGGGAAGATGATAGTCTACAGAGATCCTTGTAGGATCGGTCTCCCGAAAACCCTTTAACAGGGCAAAAGCTGAGAGCCTCGCTGCTCCTTGCAGAAGGTAGGATAACCCCTGTACTCCACATACTAGTGCAAATGCAATGCTGAGCAAAGGAAGAAGGACATGCCTGCACTTCCAAACAGATGAACCAACCCAAGACGGGAAGGAAAGAGACTCCACCCCCACAAAAGTAATGCTATTAGGCTAAGGAGTCAAAATCCAGAAGAACCGCAAGTGAGGACGCCAATCGTTCACACTATGGTTCTGGGTCCCCAGGGACCTTTAAGAACCATGATGACGTCTGAAAATGTCAGACCCGTATCCCAAGCTTATAGCCAGCAAAAGGCCAACTGAGATCGGAACTTACAACCCTCTCCAGAAGCATTGTATCTACACACTAGGCCCCATACTTCGAAGTAGGATCCGAGCCCGGAGTCCATATCAATAGGCCAAAGTGACATTTAGAATTATGATTCAATCAGCACCATGAGGGTGACATGAACCCAAGTAACAGCAGAAAGCGCCTGATCAGTACCTGCCTGGTATAAGGACACTCCAGAACTGTCTAAGGTCCAAGAAAAATTGTCCCAAAGTTTCGATAAAAAGAACTAGAAAAACATGCGACCAAAAATCGCAAGGTTCCAGAGAAAGAACGTTCCCAAAACGGAATTATATCAGATATGAGTTTAATAAAACAAATCAAACACATCCAATCCGGATCAAAATAAAAGTAAGGCAGCACCCGCGGGTGAATGCCCAAGGTGAAGGAATACGCCAACGGAACCAGCAGATCAGAGGCCCCATTTACCCAAGCTCAGAACTGGAACCGAAACATAAAATAAAGAAAAATTGAGACGTCAAGGAGATTAGCTTCATCCCCACACGTCTAACCAGCTTGCCATCCAGCATCTAAGGCCTCTGATCCCTCGGCCCACTAGGACTGGAATCCTCTAGTACCCCCAAAACATGCCTTAAATGGACACGAGGACGTGCCAGCCTATAACAGAAGGCAAAATCATCCCTCGTCGAACGCTTCCCCAGGAGGCCTAACTGAATAAGGTGGTCCCATGCCCGATGGGCCCTGGTTAACAGAACACGGACAGTATCTTAAAAATATTTCACTTGGGAGATATAAATGAGCCAGCACCATAGAAATGGTCATATGGAATTGTGCCATAACCTCTGGAGGAAAAATGCCACCTTCCGGAGAAGTAGTAAAGGCCATCGGGACACCTGCTTGCGTAGCAAGAGAAGGTTCTGGGACACGTGCCTCACGGGACATGGAAACCTCAGAGGCGGATGGCTCAACGCACTCTAAGATCCCTGATTCGGGAGAAGAGAGTATAACAGCAATCGGAACATAACTGATGGGCATGGATAACCCAGGCCATTTCATATTCATCACAAGACGCATTCTCCATATCGGAGACATCCGTGTCTAAGAAATCAGAATCATCCATAATCTTGGGATTACAAAAATGACAAACACTAACTGGCACCCTTTTTACACCCCTAATGGCTGGGGCACTCATCACCTCCTGTGAACCAGACAACCCATGAGCAGACTCTCTCTGTCGCCACACAGTCAGCATACAAAAGTGGAAAACAACTTAACCGCACCCGTCACGAGGGGCACCGTGCCAGTCACAAAAAGGCACGTAATCTCAAGAGATTGCGCCAACTGATGATAAGGCTGTTATGTTCCGAAAGCAATGAGCCTAAGTATTACTACACTCAGCAGATACAACCATATAACAAACATGATTAAAGTCCCCCCTGTTCAATAACAGCCTAAGGAGATATTAACCCATGATTGCTATTTTAAGCTAAAAGGAGTCCCACTGGGACCCTACCTTCATTTGTTAACATCACATTTACATAATGAAATAAAATGAAACAATCTTACCGGAATCAACGCCGTGGAACAGGAACACGGCCCTTCAAGTGTGACAGATAGTAGCATTGCTTCTGACATGGACTTGAGGAAATAAGGGCAGGTAGTGAAACTCGTCAACGCTGATTGCCAAGGAGCTGTTAAACTGAGGATGGCAGGATTACTTAAAACTCCAGTCTCATTTCAAAGAGTACTACCCTCCATAAGAGACTCTCTCGAACTTCTGACACTTCTCTACCAACCTCTTGTGACGAAAGGCAAAGAATGACTGGGGGATGAGGGAAGTGGGGGAGATATTTGAAGCCTTTGGCTGCGGTGTCTTTGCCTCCTCCTGGTGGCCAGGTTCGGAATTCCCAAAAGTAATGAATGCAGATGTGGACTCTTCCCGTTTAAGAAGAAAACTGCAAATATATATGTATATGCTTTTATATATATATATATATATATATATATATATATATATATATATATATATATATATATGTGTGTGTGTGTTAATATGTGTATATACCCATATTAACATATAAATATATATGTTTATATTCATATACATATATATTAACACTTTGCTGCCTATCACTGTGCAACTTACCCCTTTCTCTGCCGTGTCTGACTTCATGAGAACGAGGCTCCCATGGAGCCCATGGAAGCACACTCTCATGAGCGCAAAGCTTCCATGCAATGGAAACACAAGGTCGTGTTCACATTGTGCTAAACTTGTAATACCATCTCACATTTGGGTGCACTTGTATTAATAAGTGGAGCACAAATATAGCACTCACGTAAGCGATATTTTGTGCTCCACTCGTAATCTGGCCCATAGCATTCTATAATGAGTAGGGAAAAAATTACATATTACAAATTAGAGCATGTTATTTTTAGACTAGGATGTCCTTTTAATAGTGTACGTAATACATTTTGGGCCAGATTATGAGTGGAGAGTTGCTCGCAAGCGATAAGGGGTTTATCGCGGGTGTTTGTACAAGTTGAAAGTAAACTAGTTTGCTCTAGTGCAATTGAATTTAAGGCTTGTCGGGTTATTGCAACCTCAGAGCACTGATTAAGTGCTATCCTTGATTAAAAAGTGTCACAAAAAACATCAAAAATAAATTTTACAGTAAAGTTACACTCAAAATAACATTAAAAAATATTGCAATAAAAAGTTAAAAGGGCTCAAAGACAGTCATAGGGCTTTAACATAGAGATACACACATATACATGCCTAAATATGCATGTGTGTGTGTAAATATATATATATATATATATGTGTAAACAGCAACAAAAAAAAAAGCTGGAACGGATAAGGTTTATTAGGCTGTGCCCAATTCAGAGATCAAACACAAAAGGCATATATATATATATATATATACAGGGAGTGCAGAATTATTAGGCAAATGAGTATTTTGACCACATCATCCTCTTTATGCATGTTGTCTTACTCCAAGCTGTATAGGCTCGAAAGCCTACTACCAATTAAGCATATTAGGTGATGTGCATCTCTGTAATGAGAAGGGGTGTGGTCTAATGACATCAACACCCTATATCAGGTGTGCATAATTATTAGGCAACTTCCTTTCCTTTGGCAAAATGGGTCAAAAGAACGACTTGACAGGCTCAGAAAAGTAAAAAATAGTGAGATATCTTGCAGAGGGATGCAGCACTCTTAAAATTGCAAAGCTTCTGAAGCGTGATCATCGAACAATCAAGCGTTTCATTCAAAATAGTCAACAGGGTCGCAAGAAGCGTGTGGAAAAACCAAGGCGCAAAA
This sequence comes from Bombina bombina, assembly GCF_027579735.1. Classification (NCBI taxonomy): domain Eukaryota; kingdom Metazoa; phylum Chordata; class Amphibia; order Anura; family Bombinatoridae; genus Bombina; species Bombina bombina. The sequence goes on along the minus strand of NC_069501.1, from coordinate 980,428,082 downwards.
TAACTGCCCATGAACTGAGAAAAGTCAAGCGTGCAGCTGCCAAGATGCCACTTGCCACCAGTTTGGCCATATTTCAGAGCTGCAACATCACTGGAGTGCCCAAAAGCACAAGGTGTGCAATACTCAGAGACATGGCCAAGGTAAGAAAGGCTGAAAGACGACCACCACTGAACAAGACACACAAGCTGAAACGTCAAGACTGGGCCAAGAAATATCTCAAGACTGATTTTTCTAAGGTTTTATGGACTGATGAAATGAGAGTGAGTCTTGATGGGCCAGATGGATGGGCCCGTGGCTGGATTGGTAAAGGGCAGAGAGCTCCAGTCCGACTCAGACGCCAGCAAGGTGGAGGTGGAGTACTGGTTTGGGCTGGTATCATCAAAGATGAGCTTGTGGGGCCTTTTCGGGTTGAGGCTGGAGTCACGCTCAACTCCCAGTCCTACTGCCAGTTTCTGGAAGACACCTTCTTCAAGCAGTGGTACAGGAAGAAGTCTGCATCCTTCAAGAAAAACATGATTTTCATGCAGGACAATGCTCCATCACACGCGTCCAAGTACTCCACAGCGTGGCTGGCAAGAAAGGGTATAAAAGAAGAAAATCTAATGACATGGCCTCCTTGTTCACCTGATCTGAACCCCATTGAGAACCTGTGGTCCATCATCAAATGTGAGATTTGCAAGGAGGGAAAACAGTACACCTCTCTGAGCAGTGTCTGGGAGGCTGTGGTTGCTGCTGCACGCAATGTTGATGGTGAATTGATCAAAACACTGACAGAATCCATGGATGGCAGGCTTTTGAGTGTCCTTGCAAAGAAAGGTGGCTATATTGGTCACTGATTTGTTTTTGTTTTGTTTTTGAATGTCAGAAATGTATATTTGTGAATGTTGAGATGTTATATTGGTTTCACTGGTAAAAATAAATAATTGAAATGGGTATATATTTGTTTTTTGTTAAGTTGCCTAATAATTATGCACAGTAATAGTCACCTGCACACACAGATATCCCCCTAAAATAGCTAAAACTAAAAACAAACTAAAAACTACTTCCAAAAATATTCAGCTTTGATATTAATGAGTTTTTTGGGTTCATTGAGAACATGGTTGTTGTTCAATAATAAAATTAATCCTCAAAAATACAACTTGCCTAATAATTCTGCACTCCCTGTATATATATATATATATATATATATATATATATATATATATATATATATATATATATATATATATATATACTGTATATATAAATACACACAGAGAAATATAGCGCTACATCTTATGAAGTCCTAAACCTAGATTACCAGTTGTAAACCTGAAATTGACATGTCTCCTTATATCACAAACCCCAAAAAGACACAGTTCAAATCTAGTGGGGATAGGAGAAGAGGTGTCCAAATTCGCTCGCAGCCTAATCTCAAAGGAAAAAGGAATATCGCCAAAAACCAGGAGAGATCCCAAGGAAAACCTGGAACAGAAGAGTGAAGGGCGCACAGCAGAAAATCCTCTCTGGTGTAGTACGTGTAGTAAAGCTGAATATACACTAAAGTAAAAGCCAAATGGACACTCACGTTTTTCAACCTCAACTCATATGAGGCATGGAAACAGCACGGGAAGGCATAGAGCCTCTGTGGTATTCAGACAGGGTGTCCTTACTTCCCCAGCAGCCGCTCTCTATCCAGACCAAATCCGCACCTCTCCAACAGAGAACAGAAGGTGAAACGCTTCAAGAGGGGTGTATGTATACCGGTAAAGGGAGGGAAATACTGGGCATAAACTGATATAAATGAGATGAAAGTTTATTGTCAAAAGTTAACAGACATACGGCTAGATTTAGAGTTCGGCGGTAGCCGTCAAAACCAGCGTTAGAGGCTCCTAACGCTGGTTTTGGGCTACCGCTGGTATTTAGAGTCAGTGATTAAAGGGTCTAACGCTCACTTTACAGCCGCGACTTTTCCATACCGCAGATCCCCCTACGCCATTTGCGTATCCTATCTTTTCAATGGGATCTTCCTAACGCCGGTATTTAGAGTCGTTTCTGCAGTGAGCGTTAGAGCTCTAACGACAAGATTCCAGCCGCCTGAAAATAGCAGGAGTTAAGAGCTTTCTGGCTAACGCCGGTTTATAAAGCTCTTAACTACTGTACCCTAAAGTACACTAACACCCATAAACTACCTATGTACCCCTAAACCGAGGTCCCCCCACATCGCCGCCACTCGATTAAAAATTTTAACCCCTAATCTGCCGACCGCCACCTACGTTATACTTATGTACCCCTAATCTGCTGCCCCTAACACCGCCGACCCCTGTATTATATCTATTAACCCCTAACTTGCCCCCCACAACGTCGCCGCAAGCTACTTAAAATAATTAACCCCTAATCTTCCGACCGCAAATCGCCGCCACCTACGTTATTCCTATGTACCCCTAATCTGCTACCCCTAACATCGCCGACCCCTATGTTATATTTATTAACCCCTAATCTGCCCCCCCACAACGTCGCCGACACCTGCCTACACTTATTAACCCCTAATCTGCCGAGCGGACCTGAGCGCTACTATAATAAAGTTATTAACCCCTAATCCGCCTCACTAACCCTATCATAAATAGTATTAACCCCTAATCTGCCCTCCCTAACATCGCCGACACCTACCTTCAATTATTAACCCCTAATCTGCCGACCGGAGCTCACCGCTATTCTAATAAATGTATTAACCCCTAAAGCTAAGTCTAACCCTAACACTAACACCCCCCTAAGTTAAATATAATTTTTATCTAACGAAATAAATTAACTCTTATTAAATAAATGATTCCTATTTAAAGCTAAATACTTACCTGTAAAATAAATCCTAATATAGCTACAATATAAATTATAATTATATTATAGCTATTTTAGGATTAATATTTATTTTACAGGCAACTTTGTAATTATTTTAACCAGGTACAATAGCTATTAAATAGTTAAGAACTATTTAATAGTTACCTAGTTAAAATAATAACAAATTTACCTGTAAAATAAATCCTAACCTAAGATATAATTAAACCTAACACTACCCTATCAATAAAATAATTAAATAAACTACCTACAATTACCTACAATTAACCTAACACTACACTATCAATAAATTAATTAAACACAATTGCTACAAATAAATAAAATTAAATAAACTATCTAAAGTACAAAAAATAAAAAAGAACTAAGTTACAGAAAATAATAAAATATTTACAAACATAAGAAAAATATTACAACAATTTTAAACTAATTACACCTACTCTAAGCCCCCTAATAAAATAACAAAGCCCCCCAAAATAAAAAATTCCCTACCCTATTCTAAAATACAAATATTACAAGCTCTTTTACCTTACCAGCCCTGAACAGGGCCCTTTGCGGGGCATGCCCCAAGAATTTCAGCTCTTTTGCCTGTAAAAAAAAACATACAATACCCCCCCCCCCAACATTACAACCCACCACCCACATACCCCTAATCTAACCCAAACCCCCCTTAAATAAACCTAACACTACCCCCCTGATGATCTTCCTACCTTGTCTTCACCATGCCAGGTTCACTGATCCGTCCTGGCTCCAAGATCTTCATCCAACCCAAGCGGGGGCTAGACATCCACTGAAGAAGTCCAGAAGAGGGTCCAAAGTCTTCCTCCTATCCGGCAAGAAGAGGACATCCGGACCGGCAAACATCTTCTCCAAGCGGCATCTTCTATCTTCTTCCATCCGATGACGACCGGCTCCATCTTGAAGACCTCCAGCGCGGATCCATCCTCTTCTTCCGACGACTAGACGACGAATGACGGTTCCTTTAAGGGACGTCATCCAAGATGGCGTCCCTCGAATTCCGATTGGCTGATAGGATTCTATCAGCCAATCGGAATTAAGGTAGGAATTTTCTGATTGGCTGATGGAATCAGCCAATCAGAATATAGTTCAATCCGATTGGCTGATCCAATCAGCCAATCAGATTGAGCTCGCATTCTATTGGCTGTTCCGATCAGCCAATAGAATGCGAGCTCAATCTGATTGGCTGATTGGATCAGCCAATCGGATTGAACTATATTCTGATTGGCTGATTCCATCAGCCAATCAGAAAATTCCTACCTTAATTCCGATTGGCTGATAGAATCCTATCAGCCAATCGGAATTCGAGGGACGCCATCTTGGATGACGTCCCTTAAAGGAACCGTCATTCGTCGTCTAGTCGTCGGAAGAAGAGGATGGATCCGCGCTGGAGGTCTTCAAGATGGAGCCGGTCGTCATCGGATGGAAGAAGATAGAAGATGCCGCTTGGAGAAGATGTTTGCCGGTCCGGATGTCCTCTTCTTGCCGGATAGGAGGAAGACTTTGGACCCTCTTCTGGACTTCTTCAGTGGATGTCTAGCCCCCGCTTGGGTTGGATGAAGATCTTGGAGCCAGGACGGATCGGTGAACCTGGCATGGTGAAGACCAGGTAGGAAGATCATCAGGGGGGGTAGTGTTAGGTTTATTTAAGGGGGGTTTGGGTTAGATTAGGGGTATGTGGGTGGTGGGTTGTAATGTTGGGGGGGGGGTATTGTATGTTTTTTTTTACAGGCAAAAGAGCTGAAATTCTTGGGGCATGCCCCGCAAAGGGCCCTGTTCCGGGCTGGTAAGGTAAAAGAGCTTGTAATATTTGTATTTTAGAATAGGGTAGGGAATTTTTTATTTTGGGGGGCTTTGTTATTTTATTAGGGGGCTTAGAGTAGGTGTAATTAGTTTAAAATTGTTGTAATATTTTTCTTATGTTTGTAAATATTTTATTATTTTCTGTAACTTAGTTCTTTTTTATTTTTTGTACTTTAGATAGTTTATTTAATTTTATTTATTTGTAGCAATTGTGTTTAATTAATTTATTGATAGTGTAGTGTTAGGTTAATTGTAGGTAATTGTAGGTAGTTTATTTAATTATTTTATTGATAGGGTAGTGTTAGGTTTAATTATATCTTAGGTTAGGATTTATTTTACAGGTAAATTTGTTATTATTTTAACTAGGTAACTATTAAATAGTTCTTAACTATTTAATAGCTATTGTACCTGGTTAAAATAATTACAAAGTTGCCTGTAAAATAAATATTAATCCTAAAATAGCTATAATATAATTATAATTTATATTGTAGCTATATTAGGATTTATTTTACAGGTAAGTATTTAGCTTTAAATAGGAATCATTTATTTAATAAGAGTTAATTTATTTCGTTAGATAAAAATTATATTTAACTTAGGGGGGTGTTAGTGTTAGGGTTAGACTTAGCTTTAGGGGTTAATACATTTATTAGAATAGCGGTGAGCTCCGGTCGGCAGATTAGGGGTTAATAATTGAAGGTAGGTGTCGGCGATGTTAGGGAGGGCAGATTAGGGGTTAATACTATTTATGATAGGGTTAGTGAGGCGGATTAGGGGTTAATAACTTTATTATAGTAGCGCTCAGGTCCGCTCGGCAGATTAGGGGTTAATAAGTGTAGGCAGGTGTCGGCGACGTTGTGGGGGGCAGATTAGGGGTTAATAAATATAACATAGGGGTCGGCGATGTTAGGGCAGCAGATTAGGGGTACATAGGGATAACGTAGGTGGCGGCGGTTTACGGAGCGGCAGATTAGGGGTTAAAAGTGTAATGCAGGGGTCAGCGATAGCGGGGGCGGCAGATTAGGAGTTAATAAGTGTAAGGTTAGGGGTGTTTAGACTCGGGGTACATGTTAGGGTGTTAGGTGCAGACGTAGGAAGTGTTTCCCCATAGGAAACAATGGGGCTGCGTTAGGAGCTGAACGCTGCTTTTTTCCAGGTGTTAGGTTTTTTTTCAGCTCAAACAGCCCCATTGTTTCCTATGGGAGAATCGTGCACGAGCACGTTTTTGAGGCCGGCCGCGTCCGTAAGCAACTCTGGTATCGAGAGTTGCATTTGCGGTAAAAATGCTCTACGCTCCTTTTTTGGAGCCTAACGCAGCATTTGTTTGAACTCTCGATACCAGAGTTAAATTTATGGTGCGGCCAGAAAAAAACCCGCGGAGCGTTAACAGCCCTTTTACCGCCGAACTCTAAATCTAGGCCATATACTTTTAAAAACACTGGCCTAGATTTAGAGTTCGGCGGTAAAAGGGCTGTTAACGCTCCGCGGGTTTTTTTCTGGCCGCACCATAAATTTAACTCTGGTATCGAGAGTTCAAACAAATGCTGCGTTAGGCTCCAAAAAAGGAGCGTAGAGCATTTTTACCGCAAATGCAACTCTCGATACCAGAGTTGCTTACGGACGCGGCCGGCCTCAAAAACGTGCTCGTGCACGATTCTCCCATAGGAAACAATGGGGCTGTTTGAGCTGAAAAAAAACCTAACACCTGCAAAAAAGCAGCGTTCAGCTCCTAACGCAGCCCCATTGTTTCCTATGGGGAAACACTTCCTACGTCTGCACCTAACACCCTAACATGTACCCCGAGTCTAAACACCCCTAGCATTACACTTATTAACCCCTATTCTGCCGCCCCCGCTATCGCTGACCCCTGCATTACACTTTTAACCCCTAATCTGCCGCTCCGTAAACCGCCGCCACCTACGTTATCCTTATGTACCCCTAATCTGCTACCCCTAACATCGCCGACCCCTATGTTATATTTATTAACCCCTAATCTGCCCCCCACAACGTCGCCGACACCTGCCTACACTTATTAACCCCTAATCTGCCGACCGGACCTGAGCGCTACTATAATAAAGTTATTAACCCCTAATCCGCCTCACTAACCCTATCATAAATAGTATTAACCCCTAATCTGCCCTCCCTAACATCGCCGACACCTACCTTCAATTATTAACCCCTAATCTGCCGAGCGGAGCTCACCGCTATTCTAATAAATGTATTAACCCCTAAAGCTAAGTCTAACCCTAACACTAACACCCCCCTAAGTTAAATATAATTTTTATCTAACGAAATAAATTAACTCTTATTAAATAAATGATTCCTATTTAAAGCTAAATACTTACCTGTAAAATAAATCCTAATATAGCTACAATATAAATTACATTTATATTATAGCTATTTTAGGATTAATATTTATTTTACAGGTAACTTTGTATTTATTTTAACCAGGTACAATAGCTATTAAATAGTTAAGAACTATTTAATAGTTACCTAGTTAAAATAATTACAAATTTACCTGTAAAATAAATCCTAACCTAAGATATAATTAAACCTAACACTACCCTATCAATAAAATAATTAAATAAACTACCTACAATTACCTACAATTAACCTAACACTACACTATCAATAAATTAATTAAACACAATTGCTACAAATAAATACAATTAAATAAACTATCTAAAGTACAAAAAATAAAAAAGAACTAAGTTACAGAAAATAAAAAAATATTTACAAACATAAGAAAAATATTACAACAATTTTAAACTAATTACACCTACTCTAAGCCCCCTAATAAAATAACAAAGACCCCCAAAATAAAAAATTCCCTACCCTATTCTAAATTTAAAAAGTTACAAGCTCTTTTACCTTACCAGCCCTGAACAGGGCCCTTTGCGGGGCATGCCCCAAGAATTTCAGCTCTTTTGCCTGTAAAAAAAAACATACAATACCCCCCCCCCAACATTACAACCCACCACCCACATACCCCTAATCTAACCCAAACCCCCCTTAAATAAACCTAACACTAAGCCCCTGATGATCTTCCTACCTTGTCTTCACCATGCCAGGTTCACCGATCCGTCCTGGCTCCAAGATCTTCATCCAACCCAAGCAGGGGCTAGACATCCACTGAAGAAGTCCAGAAGAGGGTCCAAAGTCTTCCTCCTATCCGGCAAGAAGAGGACATCCGGACCGGCAAACATCTTCTCCAAGCGGCATCTTCTATGTTCTTCCATCCGATGACGACCGGCTCCATCTTGAAGACCTCCAGCGCGGATCCATCCTCTTCTTCCGACGACTAGACGACGAATGACGGTTCCTTTAAGGGACGTCATCCAAGATGGCGTCCCTCGAATTCCGATTGGCTGATAGGATTCTATCAGCCAATCGGAATTAAGGTAGGAATTTTCTGATTGGCTGATGGAATCAGCCAATCAGAATCAAGATCAATCTGATTGGCTGATCCAATCAGCCAATCAGATTGAGCTCGCATTCTATTGGCTGATCGGAACAGCCAATAGAATGCGAGCTCAATCTGATTGGCTGATTGGATCAGCCAATCGGATTGAACTTGATTCTGATTGGCTGATTCCATCAGCCAATCAGAAAATTCCTACCTTAATTCCGATTGGCTGATAGAATCCTATCAGCCAATCGGAATTCGAGGGACGCCATCTTGGATGACGTCCCTTAAAGGAACCGTCATTCGTCGTCTAGTCGTCGGAAGAAGAGGATGGATCCGCGCTGGAGGTCTTCAAGATGGAGCCGGTCGTCATCGGATGGAAGAACATAGAAGATGCCGCTTGGAGAAGATGTTTGCCGGTCCGGATGTCCTCTTCTTGCCGGATAGGAGGAAGACTTTGGACCCTCTTCTGGACTTCTTCAGTGGATGTCTAGCCCCTGCTTGGGTTGGATGAAGATCTTGGAGCCAGGACGGATCGGTGAACCTGGCATGGTGAAGACAAGGTAGGAAGATCATCAGGGGCTTAGTGTTAGGTTTATTTAAGGGGGGTTTGGGTTAGATTAGGGGTATGTGGGTGGTGGGTTGTAATGTTGGGGGGGGGGTATTGTATGTTTTTTTTTACAGGCAAAAGAGCTGAAATTCTTGGGGCATGCCCCGCAAAGGGCCCTGTTCAGGGCTGGTAAGGTAAAAGAGCTTGTAACTTTTAAATTTAGAATAGGGTAGGGAATTTTTTATTTTGGGGGTCTTTGTTATTTTATTAGGGGGCTTAGAGTAGGTGTAATTAGTTTAAAATTGTTGTAATATTTTTCTTATGTTTGTAAATATTTTATTATTTTCTGTAACTTAGTTCTTTTTTATTTTTTGTACTTTAGATAGTTTATTTAATTGTATTTATTTGTAGCAATTGTGTTTAATTAATTTATTGATAGTGTAGTGTTAGGTTAATTGTAGGTAATTGTAGGTAGTTTATTTAATTATTTTATTGATAGGGTAGTGTTAGGTTTAATTATATCTTAGGTTAGGATTTATTTTACAGGTAAATTTGTTATTATTTTAACTAGGTAACTATTAAATAGTTCTTAACTATTTAATAGCTATTGTACCTGGTTAAAATAATACAAAGTTGCCTGTAAAATAAATATTAATCCTAAAATAGCTATAATATAATTATAAATTATATTGTAGCTATATTAGGATTTATTTTACAGGTAAGTATTTAGCTTTAAATAGGAATTATTTATTTAATAAGAGTTAATTTATTTCGTTAGATAAAAATTATATTTAACTTAGGGGGGTGTTAGTGTTAGGGTTAGACTTAGCTTTAGGGGTTAATACATTTATTAGAATAGCGGTGAGCTCCGGTCGTCAGATTAGGGGTTAATAATTGAAGGTAGGTGTCGGCGATGTTAGGGAGGGCAGATTAGGGGTTAATACTATTTATGATAGGGTTAGTGAGGCGGATTAGGGGTTAATAACTTTATTATAGTAGCGCTCAGGTCCGCTCGGCAGATTAGGGGTTAATAAGTGTAGGTAGGTGTCGGCGACGTTGTGGGGGGCAGATTAGGGGTTAATAAATATAACATAGGGGTCGGCGATGTTAGGGGTAGCAGATTAGGGGTACATAGGGATAACGTAGGGTGGCGGCGATTTGCGGTCGGAAGATTAGGGGTTAATTATTTTAAGTAGCTTGCGGCGACGTTGTGGGTGGCAAGTTAGGGGTTAATAGATATAATACAGGGGTCGGCGGTGTTAGGGGCAGCAGATTAGGGGTACATAAGTATAACGTAGGTGGCGGTCGGCAGATTAGGGGTTAAAATTTTTAATCGAGTGGCGGCGATGTGGGGGGGACCTCGGTTTAGGGGTACATAGGTAGTTTATGGGTGTTAGTGTACTTTAGGGTACAGTAGTTAAGAGCTTTATAAACCGGCGTTAGCCAGAAAGCTCTTAACTCCTGCTATTTTCAGGCGGCTGGAATCTTGTCGTTAGAGCTCTAACGCTCACTGCAGAAACGACTCTAAATACCGGCGTTAGGAAGATCCCATTGAAAAGATAGGCTACGCAAATGGCGTAGGGGGATCTGCGGTATGGAAAAGTCGCGGCTGTAAAGTGAGCGTTAGACCCTTTAATCACTGACTCCAAATACCGGCGGTAGCCTAAAACCAGCGTTAGGAGCCTCTAACGCTGGTTTTGACGGCTACCGCCGAACTCTAAATCTAGCCGACTGTGACCAATATAAAATAAACCGAACACACTTATAAAAAAAACTCTAAATCACAGAGATTGTTTAAAAACCGTGCTGTAGCACTTCAGCGTGTATGAGCTAGTGAGGGTGTGTGGCCTGACGCATTTTGTGATGCTATTGGTCTCTTAATCAGAGGTAGGGAACGTCCCCCCTAACCCTCTTAATTATATCCTGTTGGCGTCCTTATCTTCTGCTCAGTCGTTTCACTCAGCTCCATTTTTGTTATGGGCATAAACGATCTACTTGCTGCTAGATGATTGACTTCTAATGGCAAATAGGGAATTTATTCGTTTTGCCTCATATATTGTTTTATCCATCTGCCCTCACTAACCTATGAAATCTCTAGGTTAAAAAGTATGTGTATAAAAGACATTGTTTAAAAATAAATTGAAATGTTTCATAATTCCATTGCTTCTTATAATACAATATTTTAAAACCAATTCCTTATGAATTCTTACTGCTCCTGTATACACCAAGTTCTTTCTACAAACTTTCATAAAAATAAATATTCCATTCTTATAAAAACCCAACATTAAGTTGATCTATATGTGCAATTATTAAAACATTTGTTTCAATAAAATTGCAGCAAAAGAATATTAGTTGAAACATCCATTATCTTTACAACATTATTTTTCTATTGTAGTTGCAAACACCTCTGTGTACCAAAACTAATCCATATATTATTTAGACATGTGCGTTTCGTTTCAGATGAATTTGGAAGAATTTTGGCCAATTCGTCGAATTGGCACATCCCGAAAAATTCTGAAAATGAATAAATATGTTTCCGAATTTTCAGATCCATTATTCATATTCGTAATTTTTCATTGTTCCTTCCTAAACCACAGTTCCCCAACACTAACTCTAAGTCTATATTAAAGGTATAACCACTGTTCCCCGACATCGCTGAAACTAACTAAACCTATTAACCCCTAAACCGACGTCCCAAAACATCGCCGACACGAACTAAACCTATTAACCCCTAAACCGCACCGCCCCACATTGCCGAAACAAACTAAACCTAATAACCCCTAAACCACACCCCCCCACATGGCCGACACTAACTAAACTTATTTACCCCTAAACCGCCGTTCTGAAACATTGCCGACACAAACTAAACCTATTAACCCCTAAACTGCACCCGCACATCGCTGACACAAACTAAACCAATTAACCCCTAAACCGCCATTCCGAAACATCGCCGACATGAACTAAACCGCACCCCCCACATCGTCGACACAAACTAAACCTATTAACCCTTAAATCACCCCCCCACATCCCCAACACTAACTAAACCGATTAACCCCTAAACCGCCGTTCATAAACATCGCCAATATTAACTAAACCTATTAACCCCTAAACTGCCAGCCCCTCACATTGCAACAACCTAAATTAAACTATATTAACACTTAAACCTAACACCCCCTAACCTTAAACCTAACCCTAAACCTAACGCCCCCTAACTTTAACATAATTAAAATATAACTAAATTAAAGTTTCAATTAACAAAAAATAATACCTATTTAAATCTAACTTACCTATATTAACCCCTAAACCTAACACCCCCTAACTTTAAACCTAACCCTAAACCTAGCACCCCTTAACTTTAACATAATTAAAATATAACTAAATTAAGGTTACAATTATTAACTAATAATACCTATTTAAATCTAAATACAAAGTAACGTACTTATATTAACCCCTAAACCTAACACCCCCTAACTTTAAACCTAACCCTAAACCTAACACCCCGTAACTTTAAAATAATTAAAATATAAGTAAATTAAAGTTACAATTATTAACTAATAATACCTATTTAAATCTAAATACAAAGTAACTTACCTATATTAACCCCCTAAACCTAACACCCACTAACCCTAAACCTAACACCCCCTAACTTTAACATAATTAAAATATAACTAAATTAAAGTTACAATTATTAATTAATAATACCTATTTAAATCTAAATACAAAGTAACTTACATATAGTAACCCCTAACCCTAACACCCCCAACTTTAAACCTAACCCTAACACCCCCAACTTTAAACCTAACCCTAACACCCCCCTAACTTTAAACCTAACCCTAACACCCCCTAACTTTAACAACATGAAATATAACTAACTACAATTATTAACTAATAATACTAATTGAATTCTAAATACAAAGTAAATTACCTATATTAACCCCTAAACCTAACACCCCCTAACCCTACCACCCCCTAACTGTAACATAATTAAACTATAACTAAATGAAAGTTACAATTATTAACTAATAATGCCTATTTAAATCTAAATACTATCTAAAAACTGTGAGTACCTATAGAAGGGTTAGTGTTAGGTTTTTTTAAGGGTTTTTTGTGTGTGTGTGTTTTTTTAGATTAGGGTTTGGGCAGCAAAAGAGCTAAATGCCCTTTTCAGGGCAATGCCCATCCAAATGCCCTTTTCAGGGCAATGGTTAGATTAGGTTTTTTAGATGTTATATTGTTTTTTAGATGGCATACTGTTAGTGGGTGTTTGTTTTGTTTTGTAGCAAAAGAGCTGTTAACTTTAGGGCAATGCCCTACAAAAGGCCCTTTTAAGGGCCCTTGGTAGTTTATTATAGATTAGGGCTTATTATATTTTGGGGTGTTTTTCTTTTTTTTAAAGTGTAGTGGAATAGGAATAATTTTTATTGTTTTGGATAATTTTGTTTGTTATTTTTTGTAATGGTAGGTTTTTTTATTTTTTGTAATTTTAGTGTTTTTTATTTTTTGTAATGGTATGTTTTAGTGTAAGGCAGCTTAGGTTTTATTTTTATTTCACAGGAGGTAAATTTGTATTTATTTTAACTAGGTAGTTAGTAAATAGTTAATAACTATTTACTAACTAGTCTACCTAGTTAACCTCTTAAGGACATATGACGGAATTTTTCCGTCATAAAGCAATTGAGCAAACTGAAAGCTGTGTCCTTAAAGGGTTAAAATAAATACAAAAGAAAATGTATGCTTACCTGATAATTTTGTTTCTTTTTAGACATGATGAGTCCACGGATTTCATCCTTACTTGTGGGATTACACCTCCTGGTCAGCAGGAGGAGGCAAAGAGCACCACAGCGGAACTGCTATATATAGTTCCTCCCTTCCCTCCCACTCCAGTCATTCGACCGAAGTTAGGAAGAGAAAGGAAAGCCAAGGTGCAGAGGTGTCTGAAGTTAACAAAAAATAACTCCCTGTCTTAAAAACAAATTTATCAGGTAAGCATAAATTTTCTTTTCTTTTTAAAGACACAATGGGGCCTAGTTATCAAGCCGTCAACCTCAAATATGCTGGAATTCCGCAGCGTATTTGTGGCGAGGCTGATTCGCCTTAGTTATCAAAGGCTCGAGACCGGCTAAAGTAGAATTTAGTGACGTAAGCTTCGATCCGCCGGACTCAGTCCGACACAGATCGATTCTTACGTCACTCCAGATGTTCCGCACACAAGTGCGGCACAATCTCACTACTTTTGCTAGTTATCAAATGACTAGCAGGTACGCTCGGCACTTTTAGGGCCCAGCGTACCTGGTTTTCAAACCACCACCCCTGGAGGCGGCGGATCCCATAGGAATCAATGGGAGTCTGACCATAGCGAAAGTACAAGTTCGCTGCTGCCAGACATCCCATTGATTCCTATGGGAGCTGTCTGCACCTAACACCCTAACATGTACCCCGAGTCTAAACACCACTAATCTGCCCCCCCTACACCGCCGCAACTAAATAAAGTTATTACCCCCTAAACCGCCGCTCCCGGAGCCCACCGCAAGCTACTCTATACATATTAACCCCTAAACCGCCGCTCCCGGAGCCCACCGCAAGCTACTCTATACATATTAACCCCTAAACCGCCGCTCCCGGAGCCCACCGCAACTATAATAAATGTATTAACCCCTAAACCGCCGCTCCCTGAACCCGTCGCCACCTATAATAAATTTATTAACCCCTAATCTGCCCCCCCTACACCGTCGCCACCTATAATAAATTTATTAACCCCTATCCTGCCCTCCACTACGCCGCCGCCACTGTAATAAAATTATTAACCCCTAAACCTAAGTCTAACACTAACCCTAACGCCCCCCTAACTTAAATATTAATTAAATAAATCTAAATAATATTTTTATTATTAACTAAATTAAACCTATTTAAAACTAAATACTTACCTTTAAAATAAACCCTAATATAGCTACAATATAAATAATAATTATATTCTAGCTATTTTAGGATTTATTTTTATTTTACAGGCAACTTTCAATTTATTTTAACTAGGTACAATAGTTTAATAGCTTACCTAGCTAAAATAAACTGAAATTTACCTGTAAAATAAATCCTAACCTAAGTTACAATTACACCTAACACTACACTATACTTTAATAAATTATTCCTATTTAAAACTAAATACTTACCTGTAAAATAAACCCTAAGATAGCTACAATATAACTAATAATTATATTGTAGCTATCTTAGGATTTATATTTATTTTACAGGTAACTTTGTATTTATTTTAGATAGTTAGAATAGTTATTAAATAGTTATTAACTATTTAATAACTACCTAGCTAAAAGAAATACAAAATTACCTGTAAAATAAATCCTAACCTAAGTTACAATTAAACCTAATACTACACTATCATTAAATTAATTAAATAAACTACCTTCAAATAACTACAATTAAATACAATTACATAAACTAACTAAAGTACAAAAAATAAAAAAAGCTAAGTTACAAAAAATAAAAAAATAAGTTACAAACATTTTAAAAATATTACAACCATTTTAAGCTACTTACACCTAATCTAAGCCCCCTAATAAAATAACAAACCCCCCCCAAAATAAAAAAATGCCCTACCCTATTCTAAATTAAATAAAGTTCAAAGCTCTTTTACCTTACCAGCCCTTAAAAGGGCCATTTTTGGGAGCATGCCCCAAAAAGTTCAGATCTTTTGCCTGTAAAAGAAAAATACAACCCCCCCCAACATTAAAACCCACCACCCACATACCCCTAATCTAACCCAAACCCCCCTTACAAAAACCTAACACTAATCCCCTGAAGATCATCCTAACCTTGTCTTCACTCAGCCGAGCAGCGATGGAACCGAAATGGACATCCGGAGCGGAAGAAGTTAATCCTCCAAGCGGCGCTGAAGAAATCTTCCATCCGATGAAGTCATCATCCAGGCGGCATTGAAGAAGTCTTTGATCCGGCCGATGTCATCTTCCAAGAGGCGCTGAAGATGTCTTCTATCTGGGCGATGTCATCTTCCAAGCGGGTCTTGAATCTTCCTCCCGCCGACGCGGAACCTCCTTCTTCCACCGACGGACTACGACGAATGAAGGCTCCTTTAAGGGACGTCATCCAAGATGGCGTCCCCTCAATTCTGATTGGCTGATAGGATTCTATCAGCCAATCGGAATTAAGGTAGGAAAAATCTGATTGGCTGATGGAATCAGCCAATCAGATTGAGCTTGCATTCTATTGGCTGATCGGAACAGCCAATAGAATGCGAGCTCAATCTGATTGGCTGATTCCATCAGCCAATCAGATTTTTCCTACCTTAATTCCGATTGGCTGATAGAATCCTATCAGCCAATCGGAATTGAGGGGACGCCATCTTGGATGACGTCCCTTAAAGGAGCCTTCATTCGTCGTAGTCCGTCGGTGAAGAAGGAGGTTCCGTGTCGGCGGGAGGAAGATTCAAGACCCAGCTTGGAAGATGACATCGCCCGGATAGAAGACATCTTCAGCGCCTCTTGGAAGATGACATCGGCCGGATCAAAGACTTCTTCAACGCCGCCTGGATGATGACTTCATCGGATGGAAGATTTCTTCAGCGCCGCTTGGAGGATTAACTTCTTCCGCTCCGGATGTCCACTTCGGTTCCATCGCTGCTCGGCTGAGTGAAGACAAGGTAGGATGATCTTCAGGGGATTAGTGTTAGGTTTTTGTAAGTGGGGTTTGGGTTAGATTAGGGTTATGTGGGTGGTGGGTTTTAATGTTGGGGGGGGGGTTGTATTTTTCTTTTACAGGCAAAAGAGCTGAACTTTTTGGGGCATGCCCCCACAAATGGCCCTTTTAAGGGCTGGTAAGGTAAAAGAGCTTTGAACTTTATTTAATTTAGAATAGGGTAGGGCATTTTTTTATTTTGGGGGGGTTTGTTATTTTATTAGGGGGCTTAGATTAGGTGTAAGTAGCTTAAAATTGTTGTAATATTTTTAAAATGTTTGTAACTTATTTTTTTATTTTTTGTAACTTAGCTTTTTTTATTTTTTGTACTTTAGTTAGTTTATGTAATTGTATTTAATTGTAGTTATTTGTAGGTAGTTTATTTAATTAATTTAATGATAGTGTAGTATTAGGTTTAATTGTAACTTAGGTTAGGATTTATTTTACAGGTAAATTTCAGTTTATTTTAGCTAGGTAAGCTATTAGACTGACGGATTTCCCACTGAACTTTTATGTTTTTACTATGTGTGCCGTGGATTTTAACTAAATTTGAATAAAAGAATTATTTTAACTATTTGGAATGCGGTTATCGTTTGATCTTCAAGCTATTAAATAGTTAATAACTATTTAATAGCTATTGTACCTAGTTAAAATAAATTGAAAGTTGCCTGTAAAATAAAAATAAATCCTAAGATAGCTAGAATATAATTATTAATTACATTGTAGCTATATTAGGGTTTATTTTAAAGGTAAGTATTTAGTTTTAAATAGGATTAATTTAGTTAATAATAAAAATATTATTTAGATTTATTTAATTAATATTTAAGTTAGGGGGGCGTTAGGGTTAGTGTTAGACTTAGGTTTAGGGGTTAATAATTTTATTACAGTGGCGGCGGTGTAGTGGGGGGCAGGATAGGGGTTAAAAAATTTATTATAGGTGACGACGGTGTAGGGGGGGCAGGATAGGGGTTAATAGGTTTAATATAGGTTACGGCGGGTTCAGGGAGCGGCGGTTTAGGGGTTAAACTATTTATTTAGTTGCGGCGAGGTGCGGGATCAGCAGGATAGGGGTTAATAATTTTATTATAGAGGGCGACGGTATAGGGGGGGCAGGATAGGGGTTACTAGGTATAATGTGGGTGGCAGCGGTGTCCGGGAGCAGCGGTTTAGGGGTTAATACATTTATCAGAGTTGCGGCAGGGTCTAGGAGCGGCGGTTTAGGGGTTAATACATTTATAAGAGTTGCGGCAGGGTCTAGGAGCGGCGGTTTAGGGGTTAGTAACTTTATTTAGTTGTGGGAGGCTCCGGGGGCACCGGTATAGGGATAGAACAGTGTAGTTTAGTGTGAGTGCTTAGTGACAGGCTAGCAATAAAGCTGGGAAAAAGCCGAAGAGCAGCGAGATCGGATGAGTGATAACTCTCACAGTCCGCTGCTCATCGCCCCGCGGCTTTTTGACAGCTTTATTTGATAACTTAGGCGAACGTATTCAAGGTCCGCGGCGGTGAAGGTAGGCGAGCTTAGGCGGGCGTATTGGGCCGGCGAAGCCAGAAAAGTAGACGGCTTGATAACTACCCCCCAATGAGTCCACAGATTTCATCCTTACTTCTGGGATACAATACCAAAGCTAGAGTACACGGATGATAAGGGAGGGACAAGACAAGGAACCTAAACGGAAGGCACCACTGCTTGAAGAACATTTCTCCCAAAAACAGCCTCAGCTGAGGCAGAGGTATCAAATTTGTAAAATTTAGAAAAAGTGTGAAGAGAAGACCAAGTTGCTGCCTTGCAAATCTGCTCCATAGAAGCTTCATTTTTGAATGCCCATGAGGAAGCAACCGCCCTAGTGGAATGAGCCGTAATTCTTTCAGGAGGCTGCTGTCCAGCAGTCTCATATGCAAAGCGGATGATACTCCTCAACCAGAAAGAAAGAGAGGTAGCCGTAGCTTTTTGACCCTTACGTTTTCCAGAGAAAATTACAAACAGAGAAGAAGACTGACGAAAGTCTTTAGTTGCTTGTAAGTAAAACTTTAAAGCACGGACTACGTCCAAATTGTGCAGAAGACGATCCTTATGAGAAGAAGGATTAGGACACAAGGAAGGAACAACAATCTCCTGATTAATGTTCCTGTCTGAAACAACCTTAGGAAGGAACCGTAGTTTAGTACATAAATCTACCTTATCCGAATGAAAAATAAGGTAAGGCGAATTGTATTGCAACGCCGAAAGCTCAGATACTCTTCAAACTGAAGAAATAGCAACAAGAAATAAAACTTTCCAAGACAACAACTTAATATCTAAGGAATGCATAGGCTCAAACGGAGCCCCTTGAAGAACCTTAAGAACTAAATTCAGACTCCATGGAGGAGTAACTGGTTTGAACACAGGCCTGATCCTAACCAAGGTCTGACAAAAGGATTGAACATCTGGAACATCAGCCAGATGCTTGTGTAACAAAATAGATAAGGCAGAGATCTGACCCTTTAGGGAACTTGCCAATAAACCCTTCTCCAATCCTTCTTGAAGAAAAGACAAAATTCTGGGAATCCTAACCCTACTCCATGAGTAACCCTTGGATTCACACCAATAAAGATATTTACTCCATATCTTATGGTAAATCTTTCTAGTTACAGGTTTACGCGCCTGAATTAAGGTCTCTATGACCGAATCAGAAAAACCCTGCTTGGATAAGATTAAGCGTTCAATCTCCAAACAGTCAGCTTCAGAGAAGCTAGATATGGGTGAAGGAAGGGTCCTTGAATGAGAAGGTCCTTCCTCAATGGAAGTTTCCAAGGTGGCAGGGATGACATGTCCACCAGATCGGCATACCAAATCCTGCGAGGCCACGCAGGAGCAATGAGGATCACTGATGCCTTCTCCTGTTTGATTCAAACAATGACACGAGGAAGAAGAGCAAACGGGGGAAATAGATATGCTAGGCTGAAGGACTAAGGAACTGCCAAAGAATCTATCAGTTCCGCCTGGGGATCCCTGGACCCGTATCTCGGGAGCTTGGCATTCTGACAAGATGCCATGAGATCTAACTCTGGCCGACCCCATTTGAAATCAGGTTGGAGAATATTTCCGGATGGAGTTCCCACTCTCCCGGATGAAATGTCTGCCTGCTCAGAAAGTCGGCCTCCCAGTTGTCCACCCCTGGGATGTGGATCGCTGACAGATGACAAGAATGGGCCTCTGCCCACCGAATTATCTTGGCTACCTCGGTCATCACTAAGGAACTCCTAGTTCTTCCCTGATGATTGATGTAAGCCACTGTCGATATGTTGTCCATCTGGAATCTGATGAATTGGGCCAAAGCCTACTGAGGCCAGGCCAGAAGAGCATTGAAAATCGCTCTCAGTTCCAGGATGTTTATAGGAAGAACAGACTCCGCCTGAGTCCACACTCCCTGAGCCTTTAGAGGACCCCAGACAACTCCCCACCCTAGAAGGCTGGCATCTGTTGTCACAATCACCCATGATGGTCTACGAAAGCATCTTCCCTGGGATAGATGATCCAGAGACAACCACCATTGATGTGAATCCCTTGTCTCCTGCTCCAGGGTTATTCGAGGAGACAAGTCTGTATAATCTCCATTCCATAGCCTGAGCATGTTCAACTGCAGAGGTCTGAGGTGAAACCGAGCAAATGGAATGATGTCCATTGTCGCCACCATCAGTCCGATTACTTACATGCACTGGGCCACTGACGGACAAGGATTGGACTGAAGAGCTTGACAGGCATCTAGAATCTTTGATTTCCTGACCTCTGTCAGAAAAATTCTCATAGATATAGAATCGATTACAGTTCCCAAAAAAGTCACCTTTGTTTTCGGGATTAAGGAACTTTTTTCCAGATTTACCTTCCACCAGTGAATTCTCAGGAAGGATAGTACAATGTCAGTATGGGAACTTGCTTGCTGACAAGATGGCGCCTGGATTAGAATATCATCCAGATAAGGCGCCACCGCAATGCCCCGCAGTCTTAAAACCGCCAGCAGAGACCCCAGAACCTTTGTTAAAATTCTGGGTGCCGTGGCCAGCCCGAAAGGAAGAGCCACAAACTGAAAGTGTTTGTCCAGAAAGGCAAATCTTAGGAACTTGTGATAATCTTTGAGGATAGGAACATGCAGATATGCATCCTTTAAGTCCACTGTCTTCATAAATTGACCCTCCTGGATCAATGGAAGAATGGTACGAATAGTTTCCATCTTGAAAGATGGAACTCTGAGAATCTTGTTCAGACTCTTGAGGTCTAAAATAGGTCTGAAAGTTCCCTCCTTCTTGGGAACTACAAACAGATTTGAATAAAAACCCTGCCCGTGTTCCTGTACAGGAACGGGAATAATCACTCCCAGGGAGGAGAGGTCTCTTACACAAAGTAAGAACGCCTCTCTTTTTATCTGGTTTGCAGATAATCTTGAAAGAAGAAATCTTCCTCGAGGAGGAAATTTCTTGAACTCCAGTTTGTATCCCTGGGACACTATTTCTATAGCCCAGGTATCCTAAACGTCTCGCACCCAAGCTTGAATGAAAAAAGAAAGTCTGCCCCCACCAGATCCAGTCCCGGATCAGGGGCATGCCCTTCATGCTGTTTTGGAGTCAGCAGCAGGCTTCTTGGACTGTTTACCTTTGTTCCAAGGCTGGTTGGGTCTCCAAGTGGGTTTGGATAGCGAATAGTTTCCTTCCTGTTTAGAGGAGGAAGAGAAAGAATTTCCCTTGAAATTGCGAAAGGAACGAAAATTATTTTGTCGTCCTTTTAATTTATTTCTCTTATCTTGAGGAAGGAGATGACCCTTACCGCCAGTCATGTCAGATAATTTCCTTCAAGCCAGGTCCAAACAAGGTCTTTCCCTTGTAAGGAATAGCTAGAAGTTTAGACTTAGATGAAATGTCCGCAGACCAAGGTTTTAACCATAAAGCTCTGTGAGCTAGGATAGAGAACCCCGAACTCTTAGCTGCTAATTTAGTAATTTGCAGAGAAGCATCCGTAATAAAAGCATTGGCTAACTTCAGTGCTTTAATCCTGTCTTGGATCTCCTCCAAAGAAGTCTCCGACTTAAGAGACTCTGACAGAGTGTCAAACCAATAAGCTGCCGCACTAGTGACAGTAGCAATGCACGCAGCCGGCTGCAACAGCAGACCCTGGTGAACATAAATCTGTTTAAGTAGACCCTCCAACTTCTTGTCCATGGGGTCTTTAAAAGCACAACTATCCTCAATAGGAAAAGTAGTTTGTTTATCTAAGGTGGAGATAGCCCCTTCTACCTTAGGAACCATTTGCCAAGTTTCCTTGATAGTGTCAGCTATAGGAAACATCTTTCTAAAAAAGAAGGTAATACCTAGTCTCTCCCATTGCTTAGAAACAATCTCTGAAGCTCGCTTAGGAACTGGAAAAACATTTGAGAAACTTGGAACTTCAAAATATTTGTCCAATTTACTCGCCTTCACAGGAGCGACTACTACTGTAGAATCACAGTCGTCTAAGGTAACCAACACCTCCCTCAGTAACAGACGGAGATGTTCTAGTTTAAATTGGAAAGAGACAACCTCTGAATCAGTCAAAGGTTCTGAATCTGAAATCTCGCATCTGATAAAACCTCTATACCCTCCATCTCAGTTCCCTGAGAGGGTACCTCTTAGACAGTCACCATGGCATCAGAAACCTCACTGATACCATGCTTGTCTTTCCTTTTGCGCTTGCCTAGAAGTATAGGAAAAGCAGACAACGCATCAGAAATTGTGAAAGACATAACCTCCGCTATGTCTTTTAAAGTAATTGCAGAAGGTACTAGCGCAGAAGTGCAGGGCACTGCTGGTGGGGGCGTTAATTTTTGGGATGCTTGGGGAGAAAGTTGCGGCATAAATTGACCCTCATCAGAAGACTCTTGGACAACATCTGCCTGAGAGGAGATTGGCTCAGAAATTTTTTTATCCCTAAAACTTACAGTCCTTTCAACACATGTAGGACAGAAAGGGATTGGTGGTTCCACATTTGCATCAAGACACAAAGCACATGTAACATATTGCACACCCTCTTGATCCATCTTTCATCACAAATTTTCAAATAACAAATAGAAAAAATAATAAATATCAAGCAATGATAATTATAAAAAAACGTTACTGCCCCTTTAAATACAAACGGTTTCACTATTTTTCTGTCAGATTTGAGAATCTATTCCTAAGCCCAATATTTAAGAAAAATTACTAATGAAATACACCTCTGCACCTCAGCAGCCTGTTGAGGTGCTCCTATTGTGATAAATGACACCGGATCCCTCTGCTATTGATCCGTTAACAGTCACACTGCCAGTAAAATCCGGAAACGATTCTAACTCATCTGCACTAGAAACACATGAAAATATATTGCATGCCGCTCCAGAGCAGATAAGCAACTTGTCCAGCTCAATGACAAAGTTAAAATATCAGAAAAAAGTGCACTATTACAGAAAGGCGCGCAAAAAACAGAAGTCCCACCCATCGTGGGCGTTCCTAAAGATCAATGTCTCTCGGTGAATTTTTTTTTATAGTGAAGCCACCGGAGCCTTCCCCCAACAATAAAAGCAACCAATCTCCAGCCCCAATGCCTGCAATATATCTCACTGCCTAATTAACCCCTTATGTCCCATAGTGCTGTTTACACTAAACATACTCAGTCTCCTTAGGTCCCAGGAAAAAAAGACAGCACTTACCTTAAACACTGCCTGGCAGGAAGGCAGTTCCCAAGCTTGAGAGGTCCGCTCCCTCAATTTTGGCCCGAGAAATAAATACATGCTGAGTCAAGAAGTACCTCAGACTGAAGGAGATAGGGCAGCACAAATATGGGAGGCGCAGTGAGAATTATGTCCCACAAGTTCCCATTGCTCTAAAGCCACCAAAGCTCTACTGTAGAGACTGAAATGGAACCAGGCTACACCCCAGAACAAAGTAGCACTCTCTTGCACTACTTTAAAATAACAAACTCTTGATTGAAGAATCTAAAACTAACACCTCACTTTACTCATTCGCCGAGATTACGAGTTTGACGTTAACAGGGGTGCGAGGCTAACAAGGCTTTTTTTCTAATGCTACCTTAAGCCAACGCTGGTATTACAGGTTTTTTTAAATCCGGTGTTAGCGACAAAAAGGTGATCGTAGAGCAGAATTTAGCCACATCTCACCTCAATACCAGTGTTGCTTACGGTAGCGGTAAGCTGGCTAAACGTGCTTGTGCACGATTTCCCCATAGGAAACAATGGGGCTGAGCTGGCTGGAAAAAAACCTAACACCTGCAAAAAAGCAGCGTCCAGCTTCTAACGCAGCCCCATTGTTTCCTACGGGAAAATAAAAAATATGTCTGCACCTAACACCCTAACATGAACCCCGAGTCTAAACACCCCTAATCTTACACTTATTAACCTCTAATCTACCGCCCCCGACATTGCTGACACCTAGATTATATTATTAACCCCTAATCTGCCGCTCCGGACACCGCCGCCACCTACATTATCCCTGAACCCCTAAAATACTGCCCCCAACATCGCCGCCACCTATATTATAGTTATAAACCTACCTACAATTATTAACCCCTAATCTGCCGACCGGACATCGCCGCCACTTTAATAAATGTATTAACCCCTAAACCGCCGCACTCCCGCCTCTCAAACACTAGTTAAATTTTATTAACCCCTAATCTGCCGTCCCTAACATCGCCGAACCTACTTACATTTATTAACCCCTAATCTACCACCCCCAACGTCGCAGCTACTATAATAAATTTATTAACCCGTAAACCTAAGTCTAACCCTAAGTCTAACCCCCCTAACTTAAATATAATTTAAATTAAACGAAATTAATTTAACATAATTAAATAAATTAATCCTATTTAAAACTAAATACTTACCGATAAAATAAACCCTAAGATGGCTACAATATAACTAATAGTTACATTGCAGCTAGCTTAGGATTTATTTTTATTTTACAGGCAACTTTGTATTTATTTTAACTAGGTACAATAGTTATTAAATAGTTATTAACTATTTAATAATTACCTAGCTAAAATAAGTACAAAATTACCTATAAAATAAATCCTAATCTAAATTACAATTACACCTAACACTACACTATCATTAAATAAATTACTTAAACTACCTACAATTAATTACAATTAAATTCAATAAACTAAATTACGAAAAAAACAAACACTAAATTACAGGGGAAAAAAAGAATTACAAGAATTTTAAACTAATTACACCTAATCTAATCCCCCTAATAATAAAATTTACCTACCCTATACTAAATTACAAATAGCCCTTAAAAGGGCCTTTTGCGGGACATTGCCCCAAAGTAATCAGCTCTTTTACCTGAAAAAGAAAAATACAATACTTCTGCCGTATGGAGGACCACTTGTGCCCGGCTGGGTGAAGACGGCTCAAGGTAGGGAGATCTTCAGGGGGTTAGAGTTAGGTTTTTTTAAGGGGGGATTGGGTGGGTTTTAGAGTAGGGGTGTGTGGGTGGTGGGTTTTAATGTTGGGGGGTATTGTATTTTTCTTTTTCAGGTAAAAGAGTTGATTACTTTGGGGCAATGCCCCGCAAAAGGCCCTTTTAAGGGCTATTTGTAATTTAGTATAGGGTAGGGATTTTTTTTAATTTTGGGGGCCTTTTTTATTTTATTAGGGGGATTAGATTAGGTGTAATTAGTTTAAAATTATTGTAATTCTTTTTTTATTTTCTGTAATTTAGTGGGGGGTTTTTTGTATTTTAGTTTATTGAATTTAATTGTATTTAATTGTAGTTAGTTTAGGTAATTTATTTAATGATAGTGTAGGGTTAGGTGTAATTGTAATTTAGGTTAGGATTTATTTTACAGGTAATTTTGTACTTATTTTAGCTACGTAGTTATTAAATAGTTAATAACTATTTAATAACTATTGTACCTAGTTAAAATAAATACAAAGTTGCCTGAAAAATAAATATAAATCCTAAGCTAGCTACAATGTAACTATTAGTTATATTGTAGCTATCTTATGGTTTATTTTATAGGTAAGTATTTAGTTTTAAATAGGAATAATTTATTTAATTATGTTAAATTAATTTAGTTTAATTTAAATTATATTTAAGTTGGGGGTTAGACTTAGGTTTAGACTTAGGTTTAGGGGTTAATAACTTTAATATAGTAGCGGCGACGTTGGGGGTGGCAGATTAGGGGTTAATAAATGTAAGTAGGTGTCGGCGATGTTAGGGACGGCAGATTAGGGGTTAATAAAATTTAACTAGTGTTTGCGAGGCGGGAGTGCGGCGGTTTAGGGGTTAATACATTTATTAAAGTGGCGGCGATGTCCGGGCCGCAGATTAGGGGTTAATAATTGTAGGTAGGTGGCGGCGACGTTGGGGACGGCAGATTAGGGGTTAATAAATATAATGTAGGTGTCGGCGATGTTAGGGGCAGCAGATTAGGGGTTCATAAGTATAATGTAGGTGGCAGATTAGGGGTTACATTTTTTTATTATAGTGTTTGCGATGTGGGGGGGGCTTGGTTTAGGGGTTAATAGGTAGTTTATGGGTGTTAGTGTACTTTTTATCACTTTAGTTAAGAGTTTTATGTTCCGGCGTTAGCCCATAAAACTCTTAACTACTGACTTTTAAATGCGGTCGAAGTCTTCACAGGAGAGGGTCTACCACTCACTTCTTCCAAGACTTGTAATACCAGCGTTAGGCAAATCCCATTAAAAAGATAGGATACGCAATTGACGTAAGGGGATTTGCGGTAGCCTCGAGTCACGGAAGAAAAGTGAGCGGTGAACCTTTACCTGTCAGACTCGTAATACTCAACGCTGCTTTTTAAGGCTGATGCCAAACTCGTAATCTCGCCGATTGTGTCTTTAAAAAGAAACTTACCTGTGAAATAAAAATTACTATTAGTTATATTGTAGCTAGCTTAGGTTTTATTTCACAGGTAAGTTACTTTGTGTTTAGATTTATTGGTTAATAATTGTAACTTTAATTTAGTTATATGTCAATTATGTTAAAGTTAGGGGTGTTAGGTTTAGGTATAGGGTTAGGGTCAGGGGGTGTTAGGTTTAGGGGTTAATATAGTTTAATTTAGGTTGTTGCGATGTGGGGGGTGTGGTTTAGGGGTTAATAGGTTTAGTTCGTGTTGGCGATGTTTCAGAACGGCGGTTTAGGGGTTAATAGGTTTAGTTAGTGTTGGCGATGTGGGGGGTGTGGTTTAGGGGTTATTAGGTTTTGGTAGTGTTAGTGATGTGGGGGGATGGCGATTTAGGTGTTAATAACTTAATTTAGTGGCATCGTGGATGGTGGCAGTTTAACCTAATTTTGTATCCTGAATTATCCTGGAAAAAAAAAAAGTCACAAGAAGGCAGGGATACCCCAACTCCATGGTTTCTTCAAATGCTATAGGAAAAAACTGTGTGTGTTGCAGTCACACATACCATTTGAAAGAATATAATAGAAACATTGGGAGGGATGATAACGGTAGTCAAATGAACATAAAAGGAAGATTAAATTGTAGATCTGACTATGTGGTATACATGCTGAGATGCAAGTGTCAGACTCCCCTGAGATATATAGGCAGGACCAAACGTATTTTGAAAGTAAGATGTTTGGAATATATAAAGAATATAGAGGCAGGAGTTCTGAAAAATCCACTAGTAAGGCACTTTAAAAATGTTCACAATAGTGACCCTTCTAAGTTTTACATTAAAGCAATAGAGCAGATACATACAGGTCCAAGGGGTGGGAGTAGACTCCTGGAACTTAGGAAAAGGGAGACCTTTTGGATCCATGCCTTAAATTGACTGGATCCATCTGGTCTCAACAAGGATATTGATTTGGCTGCTTTTTTGTGATAGAATGAGTATTCTTTAAAATTGCTTTTTTGTGATGAGATGTATATTCTATATAAGTGTGTGTCCAACACCTCTATGTGCAAAAACAGTAAAATATGTATAATATATGGATTAGTTTCGGTACACAGAGGTGTTTGGAACTACAAGAGAAAAATAATGTAGTAACGATAATGGATGTTTCAACTAATATTCTTTGTTGCAATTTTATTGAAACAAATGTTTTAATATTTGCACATATAGATCAACTTAATGTTGGGTTTTTATAAGAATGGAATATTTATTTGTATTATTTTTATGAAAGTTTGTAGAAAGAACTTGGTGTATACAGGAGCAGGAAGAATTCATAATGAATTGTTTTTAAAATATTGTCTTACCTTTTATTATAAGAAGCAATGGAATTATGAAATACTTCAATATATTTTTAAACAACGTCTTTTATACACATACTTTTTAACCTAGAGATTTTATAGGTTAGTGAGGGCAGATGGATAAAACAATATATGAGGCAAAACGAATAAATTCCCTATTTGCCATTAGAAGTCAATCATCTAGCAGCAAGTAGATCGTTTTATGCCCATAACAAAAATGGAGCTGAATGAAACGGTTGAGCAGAAGATAAGGACGCTAACAGGATATAAATAAGAGGGCTGGGTGGGGGGGGGCATTCACTACCTCTGATGAAGTGACCAATAGTGTCAGGAAACGCACCAGGCCACGCCCCCCTCACTAGCTCATACACATTGAAGTGCTACGGCACGATTTTTACACACTCTGTGATTGTTTGAGAGTTTTTTTTATATATGTGTTCGGTTTATTTTATATTGGTCACAGTGTTTTTAAAAGTATATGTCTTAACTTTTGACAATAAACTTATATCTCATATATATCAGTTTATGCACAGCATATGCCCAGTATTTCCCTCATTATACTGGTGTACATACACCCCTCTCGAAAACGGTTCACCTTCTGTTGGAGAGATGCGGATTTAGTCTGGATAGAGAGCGGCTGCTGGGGAGGCGAGGACACCCTGTCTGAATACCACAGAGACTCTATGCCCTCCCGTGCTGTTTCCATGCCTCATATGAGTTAAGGTTGAAAAACATGAGTGTCCATTTGGCTTTTTCTTTATTGTATATTCATCTTTACTACACGTACTACACCAGAGAGGATTTTCTGCTGTGCGTCCTTCCCTCTTCTGTTCCAGATATATATATATATATATATATATATATATATATACACACCCACACGTTTATGTGTATACATATATATTTCTGTGTATTACTGTATATTTATTGTACATATTTCCCATTCCAATGTTCTTCACTTACAGGATAATGTCCTTTTTATTCTTAAAAACATATTTCTATGTATATCTGTATATACTTATGCCTGCATATCTATTCCTATAGATATATAGGTATAGATATGTATTTTACATGAACAGTATTATATATATATATATATATATATATATAGATATATATATATACACAGAATTTATATCTTTTTTTTTTTATATAATGTTTTTATTGAGGAAAAAGAAAATGAAAGCACTACAATGTTGCTGCATAAACAGCCAATATAAAACAAATAATACAAATACAAATGGTCAGAGTTACATTGGTGTAAGACGTTCAAATTATGGTAGTGCATAAAAAAATTAAATATTGCTAAGTCAGCCTCAATTTTTCTTAACTTTAACACATAAGTTCAACCATCCCTAAAGCTAAGGAACAAGTACAGGATATGATATGTAGTGTGGGATGTAATGGATTCTGTGCCATATAGTAGGATGAGATATGAACTCCCCTAGTAATGTATGTGATCCATAGGGCCTTCTAACTAACGAATGGGGGCACTTCCAGGTTTTGTTCTGTTTTCTGTGGTCAGAAGGGTGGCCCCTCACAAGTAATTTAGTAATGGGAGCTTAGATGGTAGGCGTTGGTGATCAGACCAGCTGATCCGGGTAGAAAGGAAGGATCCCAGGCTGCGGCTTTGTGTAAAAGAGAATGAGAACTAGGGGAGTGGTTAAAGGTGCGGTATAAGCGAGAGAAACCGCATGGTTAGTTCTCCTATTACTAGGGGACTCATTACGTGGGAGGAGAAGGAAGGTATAGATTGGTCGTGGGGAATTGCAAG
The DNA here is from genome assembly GCF_027579735.1 of Bombina bombina. Taxonomy (NCBI): domain Eukaryota; kingdom Metazoa; phylum Chordata; class Amphibia; order Anura; family Bombinatoridae; genus Bombina; species Bombina bombina. The sequence continues at coordinate 980,398,789 of NC_069501.1, read as the reverse complement.
GATAAGAAAGAGCACAAACCAAACCAATCCTGCCGCTAAGGTAGCGTAAGACTGACTTGAGATTGAACCCATCAGTGTAACATATGCTTAGAGGGGAAGAAATATGCTGTGCTTTATCTGTGTGCAGATAGATAAAATTATAACAGGTAGAGTCTCGAGATATACTATAGGGCTGGAGTTTCCTTAAAACAGGGTAGTGTTACGTCAGTGTGAAAAAACTATGGTGTTTATCTCCACAACATTCAGTACTTATTTTCTATTCTCTATATGTGTTTATTGGACCTGCTGGCAGGGTACGGGCCCTATACCCCACAACAGGAGCCTATTCTAAACAATACGAGAGCGTTAGTTTGAAGGGCAGCACTCATGACATTTAGGCAAACAACGGTTCTCTAAGCAAACTATAACTCCTAAAATTGTGTTTATAACAATAGGTTAATAGTTAAGAGTCTTGAGTGCACATGGATAAATAAAGTACAGGATAAGCTAATATAAGTCTAAGTCTATACACTCTACGATATAGGTAACTTAATAACTAAGGCAGAAATTCTGTATGAAGGTAGTACTCCAGAGCCTCTACTTAAGACCTTGATAATGCAGTAGATAAAGGGTGGTATTAATATTAACATGATAGAGCTGTGTGTAGATTAGGTTAACGAGAGCTATCTAAATGGGTGGTGCAAAAGTATATTCAGCATGAGGAGTAGGGCTTAACTATAACAAAGCATGCTAAACAGTTGATTAGGCAAGGTATTTATAAGGATAATTGTACTTCCCAAGTTAACTAAAGAAAAAACATAGATCATGCTCTACTCATGAATAAACTGCTTATACAAAGATAGAGGAGGAAGCACAAGCAGCCTAACAGCTAAGCAAGACAATAGAAATACATTGGTTAATAATGTTATAACAGTTCAATGACTATCTGGTCAGATACATTTTTAACAGTGTCTCTCCTAGGTCGACAAGCCAGCACAACATCTAGTGTAGATAGGCTAAACCACCGGGAGGTGACAGGGACAATATCTCTATCCTACCCCAGCTTTCAAGCTGTTGCGAGCGTCGATTATCCGGGGCTTAAGTTCCCATGAGCATGGTAGGGTCCCAGGCAAGTGATCACCCTTTGATTGCATTACAACTTTAGGATCCGACTCCTCACTTCCAGTTAGAATCCCCAGGTCCAAGTCTAACTTTTGTCGGGCAGGCAGATGATTTAGTAACTTTAGGGGGAGCTTAAGCATTGCATGCTCCACTATTTCTGCAATTTGGCTCTTATGATTGTGGGGTTCCTCCTCAACCAAACTGTCAGCCGCAGCTCCCATATCAATGGGCCCCCAGTCAGCTATGGACTCGCGGGATAAAGTGTTCTCAAGGCAGCTCCCCCCAACCGGTAATGAGCTGGTAAGCCCCTGTAATTGGGGTTCTAGGAGTGAAGGTGGTGAGGTGCTGCAAGGGGACAATGCTGTGCCTCCAGGGGTAAGCGCAACGAAAGTAGCACTGGCGAAGTCCTTGTCTAAGGGGTTGAAATTAAGGGCGCCACAAACAGGGTCAAGGGAAACTGTGTAGGCCTCCCGGTACTGCCGTAATAGAAAGCCGATTTCCTGCAGGAGGGCATGGGGATCCATGGTAGATGCCAGTTATTAGTAGGGACCTGTCGTTAGATAAATTTGCCAGTCGGAAGGTAAAGTTCCGATATCCGTGCCCCAGCCCCTGGGAAAGACAGATGTAAGGAAGCCTCCACAGTATATATACAGGCCAAAGATACTGGTTACCTCGTGGCAATGGAGGAGAACATAATAAGAGCCATATTTTCAGCAAGTTCTTCAATTCTTTATATTGACTTTCTATAGGTATAGTTTAGCCAGGGTGATAGGTGTTTCTGGAGAAAAAATTTCCGTTAAATCATGTGAAAAAGATCCAAAATTGAGCATTAAATGCAGGAGCTCTTGCTATGTCTGTCCTATCACCCCGGTGGTTGACTCCTCCCCCAGAATTTATATCTTAACAAGGTTGCGTTAGCGCACATGAAAAGTTAGGAGACTTAAAGGGACATTAAACATTATATAAATGTTAGATAGGATGATGCATACTAAGAAACAATTAGTCTTAGAATAACAAGTAGATGTTTATTTTAAAGTTTCATTAGCTATTTAAATAGTGACAAAATAAGTGTAAAGTTTTAGTGACTATAAAACAATGGGAGCTGACATGTTGTAACTTAGGTTACCTTCTCTGCTGTGGCCAATTAGGGACAGTTATTAATAGGTCACTAGAGTGTGCAGCCAATGACTGTGTGTTCTGCACTTCCATTTCTAACAGGAACTGAAATGCTCACTATATCAGAATTGAATTACAGGAAAAGGGGAAAATATATAATGAAAGTATATTGCAGAGTTTTTTTTTTTTATAGACACAATTTACCATTTTATATTATAATCTCAAAGTGCGTAATGCCCCTTTAAGGCACATTGTGGAAATAGTACATATAAAATATTCAAAAAATTATATGAATTATTAAAAAATAATAAACATGGGGGCGTGTCTGCGCAGCGGCCATACTAGGTCGCAATTTTTGAAGCTCCTAGGAAAAATATGATAATCTGCCAATTATCTCTCGTCAACTAATCCATCAGTTTATGAGAATACTAGATTTAACACCTATTTGTCACGCTGGTTAGCACCATACCAAACTCAATATACATATATCTCCTGGGACCGGATCTAGACCGCTGAGGACCTAGGCGGCGGCCTTTACACAAGTCCTCGGCACCCCCCCTGTACATCAGGGTAGACCAGCTTTCAAACTGCTGCTGTTATAACTAAAACTGCTACTACAGATAAGAGCCAACCTTATGAAGAAAGGGGTCTATTAAATTGACAACTATGAGGGAGTTATACCGCCTAATACACACTTTGTTGAAGGTCTTTGAAACGGATTTCTGCACAAAAATGGAGGATCTGAGGACCTTAATAAAGGCAGAAGTGGGGTTGATTGATGGATACCCACTCCAAAAGGATCCACGTGCAATAACCACACCACCCAGGTCGAGTCGCGGCCCGAAGACAAAGGGTCACCTAATCTGCCAATGGGTAAGCTGACTCCGGAGGCGAGTATGAAACCGAAGTCCCACGATCATAGGATAATACAGCCGCCTCCAGTCAACATACCTGCTAGGGCTCAATCGAGGGAGAGCTTCTCACTATTCACAAGCTATGCAGATGATGAAAGAGGATCACCTAACAGTGAAAGAACCCTCCGTATCAGAAAAAATGCACACATCTGGAAGCATGAGTCGGGGGATGTGGCCGGCCTTCTGACACACTGATCCGATCCTTCCTGGCCAGAAGAAGTGCTCCGGAGATGGTCTCTGTTATGGCTGCACTGGCTGTTGTGTTTCTCATTGGCAGCTGGGAGACTTTTCCTAGTAGCGATATGCTGCTTTCTCACCCGGACTCTATGCACGGGTTGCCTTAAGACTGGCATTGGGTAATGTTTTCTAAGACACTTTATCTCTGCAAAGAGATACACTCCCGGGACATTGCCCTTTACTTGCTATTTAGATGACAACTGTAAAGTCTGATGCTTGCTAAACCCATCAAAGTTCTCTTAATGTATACTCCCTTCTTCTTTTTTAATAGGTGAAAGCTAGATTACTAACGCCTCACTACAAAGTTTGGATTTTGCGTACCCATCAGTATTTACTGTACAACATAGAGGATAATTCAGGGGTTAATGATTATACAGCAATAGCTATTGACGCCAAACATCGCCTAAGATATATGTATAACACATAAACACACACCAAATGTGTATACAAAACAGCCTATAAATATGATAATACTACTGCCTTTATTAACATACATTAATTACCCATGCTAACAGTTGCCTAGATTACGAATTTTGTGGTAAGAGGGGTGCGTTGCTAACTTGCACTTTATTCTCACCGCTCACTTACCTGCAGCGCTGGTATTACGGGTTTTTACAAACCCGGCGTTAACAGGCAAGAAGTGAGCGTAGAGCAAAATTGAGCTCCATACCACACTCCAATACCAGTGCTGCTTAAGTCAGCAGTGAGCTGGTTGTATGTGCTTGTGCACGATTTCCCCATTTACATCAATGGGGAGAGCCGGCTGAGAAAAAGTCTAACACCTGCAAATAATCTTACACTTATTATATTAACCCCTAATCTGCCACCCCGACATCGCCGACACCTACATTATATTTATTAACCCCTAATCTGCCGCACCGGACATCGCCACCAGTATAATAAACATATTAACCCCTAAACCGCCGCACTCCCGCCTCGCAAACATTAGTTAAATATTATTAACCCCTAATCTGCAGTCCCTAACATCTCCGCCACTATACTAAATGTATTAACCCCTAAACCTAAGTCTAACCCTAACACCCCCTAACTTAAATATAATTAAAATAAATCTAAATAAAACCTACTATTATTACCTAAATTATTCCTATTTAAAACTAAATACTTACCTATAAAATAAACCCTAAGCTAGCTACAATATAACTAATAGTTTAAATTATTAATTAGTTTAAAGATCTTGGGCGCGATCCGATATAGATCGCAGTTTGCGGCGCAAGCGAGGGAACCCACGTCGCCCACAGTTTCAGCTCGCAACTCGAGCCATCCAATATGCGGCGCCGTCACTTGCTAAAGTGGCGCAAGTCTCACAAACCAGCGATGTCCAGAAATCTGCGTAAGTACAGATTTTTGAAGTCGCCAGTGACTTGCGCCACGTTAGAAACTGCCGGCGCCTATAAAACCTGACTAAAGTCTAAATCACCCGCGCTGTTCCGATCAGCCAATAGAATGCGAACTCAATCTGATTGGCTGATTGGATCAGCCAATCGGATTGAACTTGAATCTGATTGGATGATTCAATCAGCCAATCTGATTTTTCTAACTTAATTCCGATTGGCTGATAGAATCCTATCAGCCAATCGGAATTCGGCGGACGCCATCTTGGATGACGTCATTTAAAGGTACCTCATTCGTCGTTCAGTAGTCGTCCGGGATGGATGCTCCGCGGCGGCGGAGCGAAGAAAGAAGATTGAAGATGCCGCAGGAAGAATGAAGACTTTGCTGCCGCTTGGAGGAAGACGTCGCCGGAGGAAGAATTCTTCTTTGCCGCTTGGAGGAAGACAATGCCGGAGGAAGAATTCTTCTTTGCCGCTTGGAGGAAGACATCGCCCGGATCGGATCAGGAGTTCGGCCCGGTGTGGTGAAGACAAGGTAGGGAGATCTTCAGGGGGGTAGTGTTAGGCTTTTTTAAGGGGGGTTTGGGTGGTTTTAGAATAGGGGTATGTGGGTGGTGGGTTGTAATGGGGGGGGGTATTGTATTTGTATGCAAAAGAGCTGAATTCTTTGGGGCATGCCCCACAAAAGGCCCTTTTAAGGGCTGGTAAGGTAAAGAGCTTTGAAATTCTTTTAATTTAGAATAGGGCAGGGAATTTTTTTTATTTTGGGGGTTTATTATTTTATTAGGGGGCTTAGAATATGTGTAATTAGCTTAAAAATCTTGTAATCTTTTTTTTTATTTTTTCTAATTTAGTGTTTTTTTTTTTTTGTAATTTAGTTTAGTTAATTTAATTGTATTTTTAGATAGATGTTTGTAGTTTATTTAATTTATTGATAGTGTAGGTGTATTTGTAACTTAGGTTAGGATTTATTTTACAGGTAATTGGGTAATTATTTTAACTAGGTAGATATTAAATAGTTAATAACTATTTAATAGCTATTATACCTAGTTAAAATAATTAACAATTTACCTGTAAAATAAATATTAACCCTAACATAGCTACAATGTAATTATTAATTATATTGTAGCTATCTTAGGGTTTATTTTATAGGTAAGTATTTAGATTTAAATAGGAATATTTTAGTTTATAAATGAATTAGATTAATTTAATATAAATTTAGTTAGGGGTGTTAGGGTTAGATAGAGTTAATATAGTTAATATAAATACTATAGTAACTATATTAACTATATTAACCCTAATATAATTAGGGTTAATATAGTTAATATATATAATGTAATACCTATATTAACTATAATATACTTAGGGTTAATATAGATAATATAGCTGGCGGCGGGGTAGGTAGATTAAATTAGGGGTTAATCATTTTAATAGAGATGGCGGCGGTGTAAGGGGCTTACATTAGGGGTTAATAATATTAATATAGCTGGCGGCGGTATAGGGGGATTAGATTAGGGATTAATAATTTTTATATAGGTGGCGGCGGTGTAAGGGGTCAGATTAGGGGATAGATAAGGTAGATGACAGCGGTGTAAGGGGTTCTAATTAGGGGATAGATAAGGTAGATGGCGGCGGTTTTAGGGGCTCACAGTAGGGGGTTAGTTTATGTAGATGGCGGCGGGGTCCGGGAGTGGCGGTTTAGGGGTTAATAACTTTATTAGGGATTTCGGGGGGGGGGGGGATCGCGGTTGACAGGTAGATAGACATTGCGCATGCGTTAGGTGTTAGGTTTATTTTAGCAGCCAGTTTAGGGAGTTACGGGGCTCCAATAGTCAGCGTAAGGCTTCTTACGGCTGCTTTTTGTGGCGAGGTGAAAATGGAGTAAGTTTTCTCCATTTTCGCCACGTAAGTCCTTACGCTGCATATTGGATACCAAACTGCGCTGGCTTGGTATACCTGCCTATAGCCCAAAAAACTACGGGCGACGGCAGAAATATACGTGCGTAACTTCTAGGTTACGCCGTATATGTGATACCAAACCCGCGCAAATATTGGCGTCGCCGGCTTTTGCGGGCGACGATTTTTATCGGATGGACCCCCAGAATTTGTTTTTTATTTTCTGTAATTTAGTGGGGTTTTTTTTGTAATTTAGCTAATTTTATTTAATTTATTTAATTGTATTTCATTTAGGTAATTTATTTAATTGTAGGGTTAGGTTAGGTGTTAGTGTAACTTAGGTTAGGTTTTATTTTACAGGTAAATTTGTCTTTATTTTAGCTAGGTAGTTATTAAATAGTTAATAACTATTTAGTAACTATTCTACCTAGTTAAAATAAATACAAACTTGCCTGTAAAATAAAAATAAATCCTAAGCTAGCTACAATGTAACTATTAGTTATATTGTAGCTATCTTAGGGTTTATTTTATAGGTAAGTATTTAGTTTTAAATAGGAATGATTTATTTATTAATAGTAGGTTTTATTTATATTAATTTTAATTATATTTAAGTTAGGGGGTGTTAGGGTTAGGGTTAGACTTAGGTTTAGTGGTTAATAAATTTAATATAGTGGTGGCGACGTTGAGGTTGGCAGATTAGGGGTTAATAAATGTAGATAGGTGGCGGCGATGTTAGGGACAGCAGATTAGGGGTTAATAATATTTAACTAATGTTTGCGAGGCAGGAGTGCAGCGGTTTAGGGGTTAATATGTTTAGTCTAGTGGCTGCGATGTCCGGAGCAGCAGATTAGGGGTTAATCATTTTATATTAGTGTTTGCGATGCGGGAGGGCCTCGGTTTAGGGGTTAATAGGTAGTTTATGGGTGTTTAGTGTACTTATTAGCACTTTAGTTATGAGTTTTATGCTACGGCTTTGTAGTGTAAAACTCCTAACTACAGACTTTAAAATGCGGTAGGAAACTTGGCAGGATAGGGTGTACCCCTCACTTTTTGGCCTCCCAGGACAAGCTCGTAATACCGGCACTATGCAAGTCCCATTGAAAATAGACTATACGCAAATTGCGTAAGTTGATTTGCGGTAAGGTCAAAAAAGTGTGCGGTGCCCCTAAATCTGCAAGACTCGTAATACCAGCAGTAGTGAAAAAGCAGCGTTATAACCTGATAACGCTGCTTTTTCAGTATAACGCAAAACTCGTAATCTAGCTGAGTGTTTTGGATGTATATTTAGGTTACATACATCATATTCTAGCCCTGTAGCCCCATTGTAACACAATTGAAAGTATAACTACTTTTAAGTAACTAGGGTTGACTATGACTATTAGGAGTAACCCATATATAATAACCCCTGGGCAGTCCACAGATGTGAATGACATTCACCTTATTAATCCCTGACTATTCCATAATGTTTAGAAGCTGTCTACACTGTGGGTTTTGGAGAGATGACACCCTGATTTCTATAATTTCCTGATGCCTACACATTAGCAGAGTTCAGCCGATATATATTTGTGTTACTTTACTGAACAGTTTTGTAGTTCTACCTGTTATTAGTTTCATATTTTGCACTGTTATGACCTGGTATAGTTATATTAAGCTGTTTCCTACACCCATCATACTACAAGAATGGCTCTGCATTCAGCAAATGTTAAAAGGTAACATGAGTACTATTGGTGTGGTATTTAATCACCTTAAATCAGGGGTCCTTTAGACACTGTTTGCCCCCTCCCTGTTAACCTGGTAACCAGTTGGCACATTATACAATATTAAGTACAGTATATATCTAAGCTCCATTGACCTGTATATAATTCTTTTAAGCTTACATGTGAAGATATATCTGTCTCAGATTATTTTATCTTATCTACTATATCAGTCAGCTAAACTCTTATACTCTAAAATATTTCAATGGCCCAAGAGTTGCCCCATGGTAACTACCATTTGACACCCCTTTAAAGTTTCAATAGGTCCATGAGCGGCCGACTTAGTAGTTGCCTTAACTTTAGAATCTATATGAAAAATGAGGTTTCATTTTTATTTGTCCAAACTGGTCACTGGTATTTCAGAGTTATATTACCGTCTAGGATATCTTGGGCCAAACAGAGTGTAAATAAATACTTTACTTTTGCTCTCCTTACAATTAGTAAATATTTTCTATCAATTTGGAAGGAGGTTAATACTAAATACTTTATATATACAATTACTTCCTTGCTTATTGTAGCTCAGCTTTTGTTATTAAAGGGACAGTCTACACAAGAATTTTTATTGTTTTAAAAGATAGATAATCCCTTTATTACCCATTCCCCAGTTTTGCATAACCAACACAGTTATATATATATATTTTTTTATTTTTTATTTTAAAGTTTTTTATTATTCAGCATATAAATTTCCAACAATTTGATTGAGCCATGCAAGGCCAAAAAATAAACATCAGCATAAATTCTTCCAGCTTAATTAACATAAAAATACAACTTAAAATGTTCATAAATAAACTAACAATTATTAACAGGGTGGTACTACCAAAATACATAGGTAAAGACCAATATTGGTGTGGTCAATTTATTCGGCCTATTAACTCACCCAAGTTATGCAATCAATGATCATAACTACAATTTTATCCTGCTGAATTCTTTTTATCCCCTTCTGGTACCCTCAATTTGCGAACACATATCCATTTATCGAACCGCTTTTTAATTTTGGGCCTATACCCCGCCCCCCCCACCCCTCCTGAAGAAAAAAAAAAAAAAAAAGGGGAAAAAAATGTATCCTCTTCCTTTCTCCTCTCCTTCCTTTCCTAGGTAGATGAACCCTGAAGAAAAAAAAATCGCGGGGGAGTCTACCACACCCCCAGCAGAACTAATTCTGAATTTCTAAAGGGAAAAATCATGTATTCTATTTCGGCTACTGAGAAAATATTAATGAATATAGATCATTTTGTAAAGAACTTTTTTATGTCCTCATCATCATTCATATTAGTATCCATCTGTTCTAATATACATTGTTTTTTTAAACAGTTTCTGACCTCATTAACCGAAGGAATTGCTGATAATTTCCATTTTTTTTAAATTAAATATCTAGCTGCTATAATTGTCATGTTGATCAGTTTATGTTGCGGATGTGGCTTCTCTCTATCCTTCCTTAGAAATATCATATAGCTCAGGGATAGATCCAGAGGGTTGATCTTGACAGTATTTTTTAACCAATATTCCACTTTCCTCCAGAATTGACCTATTCTAGGACAGCTCCATATCATGTGTACCAGGTCGGCACCTTGCTTGGAGCATTTTGGGCATTTGTTAAATTCTGTATTCCCACATTTAAGACATTTCTCTGGAGTAAAATACGCTTTGTATAGATGTTTAACCTGTGTTTCCCTCCAAGTGGAAGAAAGAGTGGTCTGAGCTATTCTTGTGAAAGAGCCTTGTACCAATTGTACATCAATATTGCTTTCTGAAGTTAAATTATTCCAGTCTGCTGAGAGTTTCTCCAGATTTGGTGTGCCCCCTAGGGAGACAAGGAGGTGGTAACATGGAGAGATAGACATCAGTCCATTTCCCACCATTGCCAGCCACCCCTCCAATCCCCCCCACGACCAGGGGCAGTTTGTATCCCTAATAAGTTCTACTACATAATGTCTGGCTTGCAGGTAAGCAAAGAATTCCTTGTTTGGGAGGTCAAATTCATTCCTAAGTGATTCATATGTTTTTACACCATAGTTCTCTCTATCAATGAACTGAATGACCCTTTCTAGTCCTACGTTATGCCATCTTTGAAATACTGCTGATTCTATTCCCGCCTGGAATTTAGGGTTACTTAGGAGTGGCACATACTTTGATACATTACAGTCCAGAGAAAGAATCTTGCCCATTTTCCACCAGCTCTGAATAGGGATGTAAATAGTTTTAAATGACTTCAGACCCTGAGGTATTAGTTTCGGTTTACAATGTGTTAAAGCTACCGGTAAAAATGGGTAACACATATTAATCTCTAATTCATTATTTGTAACATAATCTTTGGTAAAAAACCAGTCTGCCACTATACGTGCTAAAAAAGCATAGTTATACATCCGCACATCCGGAAGTGCCAACCCCCCTTGACTCTGTGGTAATTGTAATTTAGAGAGAGCAATTCTAGGCTTTCTGTTCTGCCATATGAATCTTCTCAATAACACATTCAGCAGCCGAGTGTCTTTCGCTTTTAGTAATATGGGAACATTCTGCAAAATATATAACAATTTCGGAAGTAAGACCATTTTGAACACCGCTGTCCTACCTGATATAGATAGTGGAAGACTTTGCCAATTTGATAAACTTTGTTTAATCTCTGCCAGTATTGGGGGAACATTTAGCTCATATAGCTTCTCTATCTTAGATGGTATTAAAACACCCAAGTATTTAAATGCATCCGAGACTAACTTAAACGGTGTATCCAAAGGAGAGTTTTTATTTTTCTTTAACCAAAGAAGTTCTGATTTTGAAGTATTGACTTTGTAGCCTGAAAAGGATCCAAATTGTTTGATGATTGATAACAACTTTGGCAGATTATCTTTAATATTTGATAAATAGAGAAGGATATCATCTGCATATAATGCGATTTTAAGCTCCTTTTTTCTAACCTTTATACCTTCTAACTGATGTCTCACCATAATTGCAAGGGGTTCAATTGACATATCAAAGAGCAGGGGAGATAGAGGACATCCCTGTCGTGTTCCCCTCTCCAGAATAATCTCTGGGGAAAGGGTACCATTCACCAAAAGTTTGGTATAAGGTTTGTTATAGAGATTTGTTACAAATTGGCAAAAGTTACCTTTAAAACCAAATTTATTTAGCGTCTCGGCTATGTGATCATAATGTACCGAATCAAATGCTTTTTCTGCATCAATTGAAATAACTGCGTGGTCCAAGATGTCCTGTCCCTCCCCGCTCCTCGCGCTCTCCTGTGAAAAATAGTCTACCATCAGCAAGACCACACAACACAGTTATATTTAATATACTTTTAACCTCTGTGATTATCTTGTATCTAAGCCTCTGCAAACTGCCCCTTTATTTCAGTTTTTTTGACAGACTTGCAGTTTAGCCAATCGGTGCCTGCTCCCAGATAACTTCACGTGCACGAGCACAGTGTTAACTATATGAAATACACGAACTAACACCCTCTAGTGGTGAAAAACTGTTAAAATGCATTCTGAAAAGAGGTGGCCTTCAAAGTCTAAGAAATTAGCATATGAACCTCCTAGGTTAAGCTTTCAACTAAGAATAACAAGAGACCAAAGCAAAATTGGTGATAAAAGTAAATTGGAAAATTGTTTAAAATTACATGCTCTATCTGAATCATAAAAGTTTATTTTGGCCTAGACTTAAGCCTTGATTTCTGAACTGTAATACTTTGACCAGAGAATAATCTGTATGCTAAATGCTGTTGTGAATGGACATGTTTTGTACGATGTCATTTTCAAAAACTTCAATAAAAGAATTAAAACATTTAAAAAAAAATAATAAAATAATAATAATAATAAACATACTATAAAATATATAGACATATCCTATGGATTATTTAGAATATTTTACAGTATGTTTAATCACTTTAAATACTCTGTCCGCATTTATTATTGCACAAGCATTTCACCAGAAATGCTTGTGCAATGCCGTCCTCTGCTCATTGGCAGCAAGGCTGGACTGGGAATAAAAAGTAGCACTGGAAAAATTTGAAGACCAGCACTTCTTCTCTAAATTCCCTATCAGGTCCCTATATTTGCTCTGTGGATCAGCATGTATTAAACATCTCCAATGTTATAATAATGGTTGTGTTCAATTGTCTTATACATCATTTTATTTAGCACAGTTTAAAGTGCTGGGTTTTAGGGAAATTGTAACATAGTTTTTCATTCCTACCTAGTTTTCACCTATATACATGAACGTCCACAAAAGGGGGCTTTTGCACCCCCACCCCCGGATTTTCCTCCCTACCTGGAGTACAGAAAAAATGTTTCTCTTATTCCCACTGAATATAGGTTCATTTTAGGGGAAGAAGCACAGATTCTGCGAGTTATATAGCATTCTGGAATTTGTAGTTCATTGTTTCACTCTCATTATTGTGATTCTGCAGTTCTGGACTCTAATTCCCAGCATGCAATGTGCAGGTGTGGGGAGTGTGCTTCCTGGAAGGCAGACATTTTTGCATGAGGCCACACCCCCTCCTCCATGCTGTGTGTCTCCCAGGCACTGGGAAAGGCAGCTGGGAGTATTATCTGACCATTTACACAGGTATATATATTTATTTGTACGCTCAGACCCTCTGCACAAGTGAGAGCTTGGGGAAGGGGTGTACTGTGCCAGTGAATATATACATATATATATATAATTTCTGCCCCCAGACCTATATATATATATATATATATATATATATATATATATACACTGTATGTGTGTGTGTGTGTGTGTGTGTGTATATATATATATATATATATATACACACACACACACACAGTATCCCACAAAAGTGAGTACACACCCTCACATTTTTAAAAATATTTTATTATATTTTCTCATGTAACAACACTAAAGAAATGAGACTTTGCTACAATGTAAAGTAGTGAGTGTACAGCCTGTATAACAATGTAAATTTGCTGTCAAAATAACTAAACACACAGCCATTAATGTCTAAACAAACAAAAGTGAGTACACCCTTAAGTGGAAATGTCCGAATTGGGCCCAAAGTGTCAATATTTTGTGTGGCCACCATTATTTTCCAGCACTGTCTTAACCCTCTTGGGCATGGAGTTCACCAGAGCTTCACAGGTTGCCACTGTAGTCCTCTTCCACTCCTTCATGATGACGTCACGGAGCTGGTGAATGTTAGAGACCTTGTGCTCCCCCACCTTCTGTTTGAGGATGCCCCACAGATGCTCAATAGGGTTTAGGTCTGGAGACATGCTTGGCTAGTCCTTCACCTTTACCCCAGCTTCTTTAGCAAGGCAGTGGTCATCTTGGAGGTGTGTTTGGGGTCATTATCCTGTTGGAATAGTCTCTGAAGGGAGGGGATCATGCTCTGCTTCAGTATGTCACAGTACATGTTGGCATTCATGGTTCCCTCAATGAACTGTAGCCCCTCAGTGCCGGCAGCACTCATGCAGGCCCAGACCATGACACTCCCACCATCATGCTTGACTGTAGGCAAGACACACTTGTCTTTGTACTCCTCACCTGGTTGCCACCACACACACTTGACACCATCTGAACCAAATAAGTTCATCTTGGTCTGATCGGACCACAGGACATGGTTCCAGTAATCCATTTCCTTAGTCTGCTTGTCTTCAGCAAACTGTTTGTAGGCTTTCTTGTGCATAATCTTTAGAAGAGGCTTCCTTCTGGGATGACAGCCATGCAGACCAATTTGATGCAGTGTGCGGCGTATGGTCTGAGCACTGACAGGTTGTCCCCCCACCCTTTAACCTCTGCAGCAATGCTAGCAGCACTCATACATCTATTTCCCTAAGACAACCTCTGGATATGACGCTGAGCATGTGCACTCAGCTTCTTTGGTCGACCATGGCGAGGCTGTTCTGAGTGGAACCTGTCCTGTGAAACCGCTGTATGGTCTTGCCCACCGTGCTGCAGATACATTTCAGGGTCTTGGCAATCTTCTTATAGCCTAGGCCATCTTTATGTAGAGCAACAATTCTTTTTTAAAGATCCGCAGAGAGTTCTTTGCCATGAGGTGCCATGTTGAACTTCCAGTGACCAGTATGAGAGAGTGTGAGAGCGATAACACCAAATTTAACACACCTGCTCCTTATTCACACCTGAGACCTTGTAACACTATCGAGTCACATGACACTGGGGAGGGAAAATGGCTAATTGTCAGGCCCAGTTACTCCCTCTGCCACCCTCTGCATCTTTCATCCAGACACTGAGAAAGAAGTTTCTTCCTTACTATCTTCCTCACGCCTCACTACCTGCACGCTCGACCCTATCCCTTCCCATCTAATACCCTCCCTATCTTCCACCCTCACTCCTGCTCTTACCCACATCTTACCCACATTCCTGTCTGTTGCCACCAAGGACTGTCCTGCCTGTGGTAAGTGCCACTTATCTGATCTTGCAAACTTCTCTGCTCTGGGATTTTCCCTATAATTCCAGCTCGATGCCGGGATAACAAGACTACTGGCCGAGTTCGGTCTGATAGAGGAGTATCCCATGAGCATTACATTGTACTTGGGCCATGGAGCCAGATGGTGGCATGATCAGTTTATCTACAGGGACAGATGTTGGGAACCCATACCACATAGTTACAGAATATGGATTCCAAGCTAGAGGCTATTACCGCTCAACTCTCCTTGCTAGTTACAGCGAGGCATACCACTCCTGTTGTTGCACCGCAAGTCTCTACTCCTAGTACTATGATTTCTTCCTCTGCTTCTGGAAGTATACCCCGGATACCATTGCCTGACAAGTATGAAGGTACTACGGATTGCAGGGGTTTTCGTAACCAATGCAGGCTGCACTTATGCAATGATCCTCACACCTTTCAGTTTCACCAGTCAAGGGTAACCTTTATCATTTCCTTACTGAAAGACAAGGCCCTAGCCTGGGTCTCTCACCTTTTTTTGAACAGAACGCTCCACTCCTACATGATGCTGATGATTTCATTTCTGCATTATCTTCTGTGTTTAGGACTTTTGGCCGTACCTCTGCTGCAGAATTTTCTCTCCTGGACCTCTGCCAGGGCAATAGAACTGTGGCACAATTTGCCATCGAGTTTCGCACCTTGGCACTTGAAACCACTTGGGATGGCAGTGCTCTCAAGGCAGCCTTTAGGAGGCGTCTGCATGAACGCATTAAAGATGAACTCACTTATCGTGACGTTCCTTCTTCTTTGGATTACTTTATATTGCTTTGTATCAGTCTGGACTCTCGCTTTCAGGAGAGAGAGACAGAACAAGGAGGCTCCTTCCCTCCCGTACTCACGCCTCACGTACTATCTTCCTCACGCCTCACTACCTGCACGCTTGACCCTATCCCTTCCCATCTAATTCCCTCCCTTTCCTCCACCCTCACTTCTGCTCTTACCCACATCTAGCCGTTGCTAGGGACGTGGAGTGACCTGTATGCTCATTGCCTAGGGGGGAGTCGGCTCCTCTCTGCGTGCAGTTGTGACTTCATAGCTGCATGCTTTCTCCCTCAGAAGCCGGTTAGGATCTCCTGTGGCGTGACTACTGGTCGTG
Source organism: Bombina bombina (assembly GCF_027579735.1). Lineage (NCBI taxonomy): Eukaryota > Metazoa > Chordata > Amphibia > Anura > Bombinatoridae > Bombina > Bombina bombina. The sequence continues at coordinate 980,382,899 of NC_069501.1, read as the reverse complement.
TTCGGTCTGATAGAGGAGTATCCCACGAGCATTACACATCTTCAATCTCCCTCTACCAGCTGATTCCCATCTTATTTCAAACACGCAAAAGTCACTCCCATACTCAAAAAACCCTCCCTCGACCCTAATTCTCCTGAAAGCTACCGCCCCATATCACTGCTTCCACTAACATCAAAACTCCTTGAAAAACTAGTTTACAATTGCCTAACCCACTTCCTGTCCGCCAACTCCTTGCTTGACCCCCTGCAATCCGGATTTCACCCAAACACTTAACTGAGACTGCCCTTACCAAGGTTACTAATGATCTTCTCTCTGCTAAAAATATTGGCCATTACTCTATACTCATCTTACTTGACATCTCAGCAACCTTTGACACAGTTGACCACCCCCTCCTCCTACAGACCCTTAGCTCTTTTGGCCTCTGACACTGCTCTTTCCTGGATTCACTCCTATCTTTCTCACAGGTCTTTTCCTGTGTCATTTGCTGGCGACTCCTCTCCAATGCCTCTGTCTGTTGGAGTACCTCAAGGATCTGTTTTGGGTCCTCTACTCTTCTCCATTTATACTTCTTTGCTGGGTAAACAGATATGGCTTCAAATATCACCTCTATGCTGATGACACCCAGATCTATCTCTCCATCCCTGCTATCTCTCCCTCTGTCCTTTCTCATGTCAGCGACTGCTTATCTGGTATTTCTTCCTGGATGGCCACTTAAAAATTTACATGTCCAAGACTGAGCTCCTTCTTATCCCCCCTCAAGCTCTACGGCGACTTCTCTATCCCTGTTGACAGCATCACCATTTCCCCATCGCCCCAAGTCCACTGCCTCTGAGTTACACTTGACTCAAATCTATCCTTCATCCCCCATATCCTATCACTTTCTACATCCTGCCACAACCATCTACACTATTTCCAAGATTCAACCTTTTCTGTGCGCTAACACCACAAAGCAAATAATCCACTCCCTTGTTATTTCCCGACTTGACTACTGCAATAACCTACTTACTGGCCTTCCTCTTTCCCGCCTCTCCCCCCTTCAATCCATCCTAAATGCCTCTGCCAGGCTAATCCACCTTTCCTGTCGCTCTGTTTCTGCTGCACCTCTCTGCATTGGCTCCCCATTCACAGCAGAATTAAATTCAAAATTCTCACACTTGCATACAAAGCGCTCACCAACGCCGCTCCCCTCTACCCATTCTTTCTAATCAACAAGTATACTCCAGCCTGCCCACTAAGATCCAACAATGACCTACTCCTTGCATCTGCGACTATAACCTCTTCTCATGCTAGACTGCAGGACTTTTGCCGTGCAGCACCTACCCTCTGGAATACTCTCCCTCGTGCTGTCAGGCTTTGCCCAAATCTTTCTTCCTTTAAATGCTCTCTGAAGACTTTTCTGTTCAGGGAAGCCTACCACCCAACTCAATAATAAATTAATTTCACTTACCTAACAACATTTCCCTCATCTAACTCTGCATTAACATCTTTCTTAATCTTGCAGTCCTCGCCTCCTGTTTCTCAACCTCCTACCCTTTTAGATTGTAAGTTCCCATGGGAATAGGGCTCTCAATTCCTCATGTAGGTGTTTGTAAATCTTGTCCTGTCTCTTACAAGTTTTATTTTATTGTTTTATTTAAATTAATTGTATGGAAAGCGCTGTGGAATATTTTGGCGCTTCATAAATAATGTATAATAATAAAAAAATAATAATAATTGGGCCAAATTTGGACATTTCCTCTTAGGGGTGTACTCACTTTTGTTGCCAACGGTTTAGACATTAATGGCTGTGTGTTGAGTTATTTTAAGGGGGCAGCAAATTTACACTGTTATACAGACTGTACACTCACTACTTTACATTGTAGCAAAGTGTCATTTCTTCAGTGTTGTCACATGAAAAGATATAATAAAATATTTACAAAATATATATATATATATATATATATATATATATATATATATATATATATATATATATATATATATATATATATATGCATATACTGTCATATAAACGTCTTGGTATATGCCTTTTCTACTTCACCTGAGTTCTTCTAGCCAGCTGTCATCGCCTGCTTATTAGGAGGGGGATACGTTCCCTTTGTATCCCTAAATGTATTTGTAAACAGCTCTGGCTGTGAATTTATACAGCTTTTCTTGGCATATTTCCAGTTCCAGGGCCACATGGGATGTTTTGTCTTTGTAGTTGTCATTGCTCTTCCCACTTTGGCTTAATTTTTCTTTTTTTTGTCTTAATAGCTGTCGCTTAAAGATTATGGTTTGTTTTTTTACTGGGAATGCAGTGAAACTGCAACGGGAATATCAGTTCAAACAGAACCAACTTATTGTAGTTTCTACCATTTATTTCTCTTTAACTCTGTGACACTAATACCTTTTGGAATCTAAAAGAGGTTATATTTAAATTGCCCACATATACTGTAAGTTTATACTTTAAATTGCCCTGATGATGAAACCCAAACAAAGGCCTGAACAAATCCACTGTACGTCTCTAGTATATGACAAAAATAAACACAATTACTGTGTTTGTACTCCATGTACGTATTATTAAGATCTTAGAACATGTGAACTTATCAGTGGTCGACAAATCTGTTTAAATTTAGGAGCAAGGAAGAATATTTAGGAGCCAAATATACTTTTAGAAGACAGACAGTGGTATTTGTATATAAATATATGGAGAATAACCCAAAAGGTTAGGAGCCAGGGGTAAAATTTAGGAGCCAGTGGCTCCCTGGTTACTGGGTTTGTCGAGCCCTGATATAAGTATATGTTTCCTGTTACTAATATGCATGTTACCTATTTGTCCCCTATAAATGCCACCTTGTATATAATACCTATGTTTATAGCGCTGCAGAATTTGTTGGCGCTCTGCTCTACAAATAACTGATAATAATAACTTATGTTGTAAAGTCTTGAAAAAGCTGAGGCCTAACAGATCTCATGCCAAGCACTATATGTGCCTGGGGCTGTTTGCCAGAGTTTCAACATCAAATATTGCAGGGTCCCCTGGTCAACTTCTGCCCCTCTATTGTTGCGTAAACTTCTGATTCATTACTATAGTCATTTTTTATTTTCTTTGAATTATCTAATTGTTTAATTATTTTATCTAATTATCCATCTCATAATTTATACAATAATGTATCTAATTATCTCTTCATAAAATAATGAATGTGTGATGCTAGTCACTTATTCTGCACTTCTTGCAATATAAAACATTTTTTTTTTGTCTTAGTATTATTATTATTATTATTATTGCATTTTGTTCCAGCACATTTTCCATTACTACACCACGCTTCGTCTTACATGACCAGGCGCATCAATGATTGAACCCTAGAAAAATTATCATGTTACCCTACAGAAGATCTGCCCGTTGTTTCACAATGAAATTAAATAGTTGTAAACTAAGAAACCATGTAGTCAGCCTAGATTTGTTCTCACACACATACAGAGTGAAAAGCTCTAAGACTTCATACTTTACAAAGACATTTTTCTCTCTGATTTTGAGTAGTAATTCTATAGGTTAAATTTCGTTTAAAGTTTAGAAAGAAGCAGGGTGCTCTTAACACTGGTACTTTTGAAAACAACCTACCTGAACAGACATCTTTCTACACAATAAACTATTCATGCCCTTAAAGGAGCACTCAAGTCAAATTTTCATATATATGTTTGTTAAGACCACAGGATTAATTATATATGAGACTATTTGCATCAGTTCTATTTACTGTAGATGGCAATCCTCTCTGCCAAATGGTCCTGGCTGGGTGGGATACCCCCTTCCTAATTAACATAGCATTTAAGAGTTCAAAAGAGAACCTCTATCTCATTACCTAGATCACAGGAACCCCTTGGTTAATGGAATCAATAGTCTGTGTTTTGGTGGAAAATATGCTCAGGAGCCCTTTGAAATTTCTCAATATACTTTCTAATGTGAAAGAAACATATGCCAACAGACGTGATACTTTAACACCCTGGCTCACTGGATTTTGTTTGAAGCTTGATTGGGCTCAGGAAAAAACAGTTTCTGGCTGAGGAGATGGCTCATGTCACTTGGGTGTGAATTGTCCCCTGCGTAGTTTCCAATATGCCACCCCTAGGCAAATTAGCATTGCAAGTCTCTGTATGACATAAATAAAAAAATAAATCTTGCAAAAGGAATGGTGCCAGGTTTTCATTTGAGTTTGAAATACTCAAATAACACATACATGTATATACGTATTGATCTGGGACATACTATATTAAATAAATATTTGCTGTATTGAATAATAACTACATTGGTATATACAAATACTGACCTATTGATTTCAAGATAAACACATTTTTCTCTGTTTTCCAGAAATCTTGTGAAAATTACAGGAGGAACTGATGTGGAGATGGGATCTCTAAATAAGTATCTATATAATAAATGTATAAATGTTAGACTAATTTAAAAATAATATCTGTCCCTTTGTTTTTCAGACAAGATGTCCCATGAATAGTAGTTCTAAACACAGACATATGTGGATATTTTCTATTTTAACATAGAAATTGATAAAATAATGATATTTGGTATCAAATTGTACATGTTCTGTTATGCTAAATGAAACATAGATTCTGAAAAGAGAGTTTTATTAATGCAAAAGGTTATAGTATGATAAATAATCACTTTATAAGGATGTATTAAATTGTTAGCAATGTTTGATGGTGGGGCTGCATTCCTGGGTGTCTGCTGCCACCTATAGATCAGAGACGGTATTACAGCTCAGGGAGGCGTCTCCCAAGATGACCTATGAGATGTTCAGATCCGAAGGGCCAATCATATCGTTTCACCAATGATTAAGATAATATAAGCTGAATGCAAGAGGAGAAAAGAGGCAGACTAAACTTTTTGCTAAGGCTGGTGACTGAAAATGTGCGTTGGAATACAGTCATTTTGAAGCAAATTGGGCTACTTCTTTTGATCCATATTGCAAATACCCTTATGTTCATATGAAGTGAAACAAGAAAATACTTGGAAAGGATTGAAACATTTATTGGTTCAAGTTGGTGATGTATGATTTTTCTATGTTTTAATATTTAAATCAAAGGTATTTAGTAACTATAGTCAAATAGCAGATTTAAAAACAATTTGTATTTTAACCTGGTGTTTCATAGTCCTGTATAGTGTTAAGCTTGTCTTTTGTATGCTATGTTTTGCAAACATATACCTATATTTTAGAATTTACTTTATTGCTGCTAAAGAATTTATTTCATCTCAGATAACTTAGCATAGAAATTGACTGGTAAAGTGTAATATTCTATTGTTTAACTAAGCACTGTTAAAGTTAGTGACCCATACTGTGATATTTCATTGAGGTGAGGTAATGCAATTCAATTGTGAATAAGGCTAATTCTAAAGGTACATTTGGTTTGCTGTGTAAAGAATATTATAACAGTTTAAACGTGTATAGTATTGATTCATATCTGGTTTTCTATAAATATAATTCAATGTGTCTATAAATTTTAACTAATATAAAGAACTTAGGAATTTACATTAATTTTAATTGTTTTGTATATGCATTTTATTGTTTTTTTTTTATTTTTATTTTTATTGAGGAGAAATAAGTGTGTACAGATCATAGAGCGATAACAATACAGCAAACATTTGATGTACAGGAATAATGATAGTCCTCATTTTTCAGCCCCTAAAAACATTGATATAGGCCACTCTTGGACCTTATCTGATATTTTAAGAAAAGTCCAGGGGTTTAAGTTGAACGTATAACAAATGAAAATAAGAAAAGATAAAGTGCATCTGAGATAAGATAATAAAACATAACAATACATATCTTTAATTAATATAGAGGCCTAAACCTAAACCAGAGCTGATTTCTATAACTTGACATGACTCACTCAGTAATATACAAGTGGAACAGGTAAACATGCAGAGCCGATATGCAAGCAACCAGAGGTCAGTAAATGTTACCCCATTAATGTTCTCTGTTTTTAGTATTTTAGTTGGCTATACATATACCCTCTAAAGAAGGTGTGCGCTGCATCAGGAACAAGTATAAATAAGCTGTTTCTTGGTGGGCTATATCTCTATAAAACATTACTTAGAATACACTTTTGATATACAACTCTTTGAATCAACCTCCCTCAAAGTTTAGCAGCCGGGCTGGAACCGCTTCATCATCCTTGAGGACAGCGACCAGCAAATCGTGGGCACAGCTTTTCATTTGAATAAGGTGTCCTATATCAGAATAGTTACCATATGGTGTTATAAGGTGTAAGTCTCGTTTAAGACCGGACAGTGCAATTGGGGTTCCTTCACAAAATATAGAATCCGGGGCGCCATCCGGATTGAAGTTTTGAAGCAATGTATGTGGTTTCTCTGGATTTGTGCCCCCCCGGGGGTCCCCCCCCAATCCCCCGACACGGCCACTCCATAGCAGAGTTCTTTCTGTTAGGCAGGAATAAACCCGCAAATTCAATGTTACCTTGCATCCGTTGCCCAAAGAGGCTGGATCCCCACTCACCGTTGTGAGCTTGCTGTATAGCGGAGTTGGTGTCGTTCTGCTGGTCACTGTGTTGAATATACTCCCTTTTGGATTGAGAAGCGGGATATTGCCTCCATGAAAAGCTTAGTGGCCTGTGCTGGAATGCGTCTCTGTCATTTAGCCATAACGCTGGATCTATTACCGCATGTTTGTATTTAGGCTGTAACTTAACAGGTAATGTTGCGATCTTATTTTGTAGTTGTATGGATGTTCCGACCATGAAAGCACTGATCTGATCACTGTCATCTTGCTGTGGAGCAAAATCAGCTTTGTATATGATGGGTTGTTGGTTTGCTGGTTCTTCAGGCTTAATATTTGTTACTTTATTTATAAGGAGTTGAAGTTCACTTTGTGAAGGTGCTTTATCAACTAAAGCCTGTATCATAGCTTCCAGTTTCGCAAAGCTAGCATCCATCTTATCGAGAAGAACATTGGACCATGTGGTGGTAATTGTATGTAACATGCTTCTCTTTGATGCCGGCATGCAGTGTAGATTTATCTTCTCTAAGTGATAATATAGACTGTGAGAGATCTGAGGAGAAACTTTCACTACAGTATTCAACCAGCTCTGGTAGATCACCCCGGTCGCCCGGGGGGGAATGCTGCCTGCAAGTTTTGCCGCCGCTGCAGGCCTCTATTGTCCAGTTTCAGCTCAGGGGTCATTAACACAGCAGAGTAGAGAGGATTGAGTATGATGTCACTCGTTATGCAGATAAGTGCTGTAGATTTTGAGCTATAATCGGTGGATTATTGTCTCCTCACCCGGAGCTCTAGAAACATGCAACTGCACAGAGCCGCTACTTGGACACGCCCTCTATTGGGGTTTTATTTTAAAGAATAATTATTAAATATATTGTATTATAACCCAGCCATATACTGACAGCACACTCGTCTAAAAGAGGCTGCTTCCGGGTGGTAAATCACCATAGAATTATCTGATGAGCTATTGTTCATTCCTGGTAGAGCGCTTCTCTCTTCGTATGCAAATAAATATGACCCTGGGGAAGTCTCCCTATGGATGATGGGGGAAACCAGACGTGGATTCCTTGCCCAGTGTGCTTAGAGGGATATGGCTGCACCTCACTGACGAGGCCCATAGGAGGCCAAAACGATCATCTGGGGTTGTCATGTTCCTTGTTCAGAGGAGAATTGCCTGGTATTTCGGAGCTGGACTGACCTTACTTGGTGGGATCAGACTGATATACATTAGGAAGGTTTTCCTCTGTGAAAAGCACACTGGTCTAAAAGAGGCTGCTTCTGGGTGGTAAATCGCCATAGAACTAGCTGATGAGCTGTTGTTCATTCCTGGTAGAGCGCTTCTCTCTTCGTATGCAAATTAATATGACCCTGGAGAAGTCTACCTATGGGTGATGGGGGAAACCAGATGTGAACTCATTGCACAGTGTGCTTAGAGGGATGTGGCTGCACCTCACTGATGAGGCCCATAGGAGGCCGAAACGATTGTTTTGGGTTGTCATGTTCCTTGTTCAGAGGAGAATTGCCTGGTATTTCGGGGCTGGACTGACCTTACTTGGTGGGATCAGACTTATATACTTTAGGAAAGTTTTCCTCTGTGAAAAGCACACTGGTCTAAAAAAGGCTGCTTCTGGGTGGTAAATTACCATAGAACTAGCTGATGAGCTGTTGTTCGTTGCTGGTAGAGCGCTTCTCTCTTCATATGCAAATTAATATGACCCTGGGGAAGTCTCCCTATGGATGATGGGGGAAACCAGACGTGGATTCCTTGCCCAGTGTGCTTAGATGGATGTGGCTGCACCTCACTAACGAGGCCTATAGGAGGCCGAAGCGATCGTCTGGGGTTGTCATGTTCCTTGTTCATAGGAGAATTGCCTGGTATTTCGGGGCTGGACTTACCTTACTTGGTGGGATCAGACTGATATACTTTAGGATGGTTTTCCTCTGTGAAAAGCACACTGGTCTAAAAGAGGCTGCTTCCGGGTGATAAATCGCCATAGAACTAGCTGATGAGCTGTTGTTCATTCCTGGTAGAGCGCTTCTCTCTTCGTATGCAAATTAATATGACCCTGGGGAAGTCTCTCTGTGGGTGATGGGGGAAACCAGACGTGGACTCCTTGAACAGTGTGTTTAGAGGGATGTGGCTGCACCTCACTGATGAGGCCCATAGGAGGCCGAAACAATTGTCTGGGGTTGTCATGTTCCTTGTTTAGAGGAGAATTGCCTGGTATTTTGGGGCTGGACTGACCTTACTTGGTGGGATCAGACTGATATACTTTAGGAAAGTTTTCCTCTGTGAAATGCACACTGGTCTAAAAGAGGCTGCTTCCGGGTGGTAAATCGACATAAAACTAGCTGATGAGCTGTTGTTCGTTCCTGGTAGAATGCTTCTCTCTTTGTATGCATGATTCAGATAGAGCATGCAATTTTAAACAACTTTCCAATTTACTTCCATTAACAAAATTTGCAGTCTTTTTATATTTAAACTTTTTAAGTTACCAGCTCCTACTGAGCATGTTCCAAGAAATCACAGAATATATGTATATGCATTTGTGATTGGCTGATAGCTGTCACTTGATGTAGTGGGAGTGGAAATAGTTCAATAAGAGGTGGCGATTCCACCTCTGGAGGTGCTCTATATGTCACACAGTCCGGGTCCTAAAAGGTGAACTGGAACATATGATGATGCAGGCTGCTCTCCCAAAACAACGACGATGACAGTGAGAAACTTCCTAGAATGGAAAAAAAGAGGCGCCAATTGGGTGATAACGTTTGAACAAGCTGGCGTGGCAGCATACAGCAAACAGCAAAAGGACTACTCACAAACGTAGCGGGACCTATTCGTCGCCCGGCAGACAAACACTCGGCTCGATTCTCAGGGCAATCACGAGGGATCCTTCCACCAATCCAAAGAGAGATTGTCTCCACACCTTCGTCCGGAAGACTAAACGACCAATCAGCGGTCAGCTGGAACACACACCTTCCCGTTTGGTCTTCCGGACGAAGGTGTGGAGACAATCTCTCTTTGGATTGGTCTGCTGTGTCTGGCACCCGTAGTGCCGCTCCGCTTGTGAGTAGTCCTTTTGCTGTTTGCTGTATGCTGCCACGCCAGCTTGTTCAAACGTTATCACCCGATTGGCGCCTCTTTTTTTCCATTCTAGGAAGTTTCTCACGGAGTGGAAATAGACATAACATTGAAATTTGGCAGAAAAAGAAATCTACCGCTCATTTGAAGTTCAGACTAAGGGTCCTTGATGCCAATCAGCCAATAGGATTTGAGCAGCTCAAATCCTATTGGCTGATTGAAATATTTTAGCCAATAGGAATGCAAGGGTCGCCATCTTGGATGATGCCACTTGCATTGAAGTTCCAGTTTACGGCGGCAAACGTATGAAGAGGATGCTCCTTGCCGGATGTCTATAGGATGGACCCAATCCGCGCCGGATGGATGAAGATAGAAGATACTGTCTGGATGAATTAGTAGATAAAGAAGAGACCATTGAAGAATACACATATAAAGCACTAGCTGCAGACACTGTAGTTCAAATCATAATCTATATGGAAACTTATGGGCAAATGAGATGATTTGCTATCAATTACTTAAAATATAATTTTTATTCACAAAACGCTTAAAAACTTAAAGAGGTTGAAAACCTGGGATGTGCATTTAAAATAAACATCTAGAGGGTTATAGTAACACAATGGCTAAATGTACCAAAGAGAGGGTGAACACAAGAAACTGCTGGTTATAATATACCATTAATTATATCAGTGTGGTTGGTGCAAACATCTGATTAATATCAGGTAAATGGATGGTAACTAGTCCTCCGCATAAATAGTCTTATTTAGTCTTGTAATTGCTTATTACGTGATACCAGCCCGTTATCATAGATAACTCACAAACTGTCAGTTTTTTACAGTATTATCATACAGCTAAGTGCTAGCAGATCTTTTATTTGCATTGGTTGTATTTGCTTAATGTTTATTCACTTGTGATGTATAGCAAGATAGTTACAGCCAAATCTCAGAGGCAGCTCTCAAGTTATCAAATATATGGCATAAAAATGTCCTGAGAGGAGTACATAATATACTGTTCTCTATTTAGAATAGTTATTATCTTATCGATGGCTATGCCAAAAAGCTTTCCAGTATTTATATATGTAACAATGTGGCATGAGTAAAGAGGTATAGACTGAATAGCAATCTCTGTATTGCTTATATTAGCGTGTATCATTGAGTCATTATGACTGAGTATAGAGTATTTCTATCAGAACAACTGTTCTGTTTAATAAATCTGCCCAGTTTACTACTAGTGCAGGGTCCACTAGAGAAACAGGCAGGGTTATATATTGGTGGTATTACTGTTACACTCTAATCACTTTCCCTTAACCATCCATCAGAGTACTATCTCTGCTTTATATTAATTTAAATAATCTTTAAGTAAGGGGTGATATCTCTATAATACCGCTAAAAGCGTACAATGTATAACAGAGGTTGAATATTTTATTCAGTTGAAATATATTAGAAATACAGAGCCGATATCGGCAGTGACAACACTATACCTCAATTAAGAGAATTAATAAACATTGGATTTTGCGTTAAACCATCTCTTGAGTAATCATAGCAGCTGGCATACCATTGTGTCTAAAGTCTCATATGTTAGCTTGACTTACTGCACATACTGCAATACAGAGCAATAACACTCAATTCTGTGCCCAACATTGATGGTGCTCTATTAGCTGCAGATATTGCGTTCTCATGTAAACGCTCAGTCTACCTTAGCCAAACAATAAGCGTGTTATTCAATTAATATCGCTATAGTAGTATAGCTATAATATTCCTCTAGGTTCCCTAACAATCACAGGAGCTCCCAGACTCCTCACCAGTACCCTAATATGTTTCGCCGTTGCACAGCTTTTTCAAAAGGTAAGAGTGCGTTGCGCTAAGGATGAGATTATATAGCATGAGATTAAGACCATCAACGCCCCTTTCTTGACGTCATGATGACGTCGGCTGTCAGTTGTGTTAAAAATAATCTGTGTCAGCTGCCGATATCCAGTCTAGCTCCGGACCATAAAACAGAAGTTATTCCTAATTCTATGGTAAATATGTATATAAATATTTGATATTGACATGTCTATCACAAAGTATGCCTATCGTATTGATTATCTTATGTGTCATATATACCATGGAAAGTGAGTAAAGTAAAAGTTAAACTAAATAAAAAATGAACATAAGGTGAAGTAAACAGTTAATCATGAGATTAATACTGAGTTGGTACAATCATATTAACATTGACATAATAAAATATATCCTTTATATCAGTGACCTAACGTTCATTTTTAAATCAATGTGAGAAAAAGGAAAAAACTGTGTGCTACCTAAAGAGTGGATGAAATCAATGTGTGAGTTTCATTATGCATGATGAGTTTTGTGGCGATTGTGTTTTGTAAATCTAATACCATCAACATAAATTTAAAGTATCAGCAATGAGATGATAATTTTTTTATTAAGATTCGTGTATCCATTGTGGTATAAACATAATAATCCATGCCTTAATTTAGGCAAATTATTAAAAATATGAGTGAATAAAAAAAAAATTTTTAGAGTTAAACTAAGTTGTATTTTAATTCTTGTCATAAATACCAGGAAATTAATTGAAGTGTTGTGTGAATTAACATGAACTAAAATCATGAAACACTAGTGCTAAGTGTTCACACTAATTGAAAATATGTATTCAATGTAAGGATTGATCCTTAAGTATGTAGATACATTGCCCAATAGTGTTTGGTGTTGACTTGGGCATAAAAGATGCCCCTAAAGACCTACTTTGGTCCGAGCTTATCATTAATATAGATTCACACCTTCCTTATTGTTTTGGTGCTGACTTAAATATAGGCTGTTGCTTTAGTGATCAGTCTCAGCACAATTAAAAAAGTGTAATAACATTTACAGTAAGGGGGCAAAGTTATTTTGTTCATTTAGCCCTAGTGGGTGAACAGAATTGAGTAAGAATATCCATTTGTTTTCAGCACGTAGCAGGGCTGATTCTAGGTTACCTCCTCTTATTCCTAAGGTAATTTGTAACCCAAAGCATTGTAAATCTGATTGTTTGGACTTGTGAGTAGTCAAAATGTGTCGGGCAACAGAAGTGATTGTTTTGCCTGTGTTGGTGTCTTTTTGGGCATTCTTGATATTACATAGGTGTTCCTGTAACCTAGTTCTGATTTTCCTAGTGGTCATACCCACATAGATTAGATTACATTTGCACAAAAGAGCATATATCACTCCTTGAGTTTGACAATTAATGTGTGCATTAATTAGGTGTGTTTTGCCAAATCGGTCAATAATGGAATTCCTTTTTAACATAAAGCTGCAAGTGCTACAGGCCCCACATTTAAAAGATCCTTTGGTTAACTTTGTTGTCATTTTGGGTCCTGAAAAATGGCTTGGGCTCACCATATCTTTAATATTGTGTGCTCTTTTGTTGCCCACTGAAATTCTGTCTCCAAGTATAGGTGCCAGTACTGGATCTGATTTTAAGATGTGTCAGTTATCTTGAAGTATCTTAACAACTTAGTTGGTATGTGGGCTGTAGGTGGTAATGAATCTTACTTGCTCTTGAGTTTGGATATCAGATCTTTTGTTCAATAACTCTTGTCGAGGCGTTTGTCTTGCTTTAAATTCCACGTTTTTAATAGATCTCCTGCTGTATCCTCCAAGTAACAGTCTGTTGGTAAGTTATTTAGCTCTATGTTAATAGTTTTCCATTGTTGAGCAGTTCCTTCTCATCCTGAGGAACTCTCCTATCGGTAGAGAATTGGCTTTGCTGGGGGTATGTGCGCTTGCACTGTGTAAAATGCTGTTAGTCGCTGTAGTTTTTCTGTATACATCAGTGCTGATTGTCCCATCATCCGTCTGGATGAAGACTTTGCCGGCTGGATGAAGATCGAAGAGGCCGCCTGAATGAAGACTTCTTGCCGGCTGGATGGATCCTTCAAGCGGGACTTCAATAACTGTAAGTGGATCGTCGGGGGTTAGTGTTAGGTTTATTTAAGGTTTTTTTGGGTGGGTTTTATTTTTAGTTTAGGGTCTGGGCATGTAAAAGAGCTAAATGCCATTTTAAGGGCAATGCCCATACAAATGCCCTTTTCAGGGCAATGGGGAGCTGAGTTTTTTTTAGATAGTTATTTCATTTGGGGGGTTGGTTGTGGGGGTGATGGGTTTTACTGTTGGGGGGTACCACAAAAGGCCCTTTTAAGGGCCTTTGGTAGTTAATTGTAGGCTATGGGTTTTTTTTATTTTGGGGGGCTTTTTTATTTTGATAGGGCTATTAGATTGTGTAATTCTTTTTAATTTTTGATCATTTGTTTCTTATTTTTCGTAATTTAGTGTTTTTTTTTTGTAATTTAGTTATTTTTTGTAATTAGATACTTTTTGTAATTTTTAGAGTAGTGCTAGGATTTTTTAATGTGTAGTTTAGTTTAATTAGTAGTTAGTTTAATTGTAATTTAATAATTATATTAGTTTAATTGTTAGTTTAAATTAATTTATTTAATTTTACAGGTAAGTTTTAATTTAATTTAAGATAGGGAAATTGTAATTTTAATATAAACTTAGGGGGTCATTGGTTTAGGGGTTAATAGTTCATTTTAGTATATTTCATTGTGGGGGGCTTGCGGTTTAGGGGTTAAAAGGTTTATTATAGCGGCAGTGTGGGCGAACGGCAGATTAGGGGTTAATAATATTTAAATAGTGTTTGCGATGCAGGAGGGTGATGGTTTAGGAGTTAATAGGTTTATTATAATGGCAACGATGTCGGGGAGCGGCGGAATAGGGGATATTACATATTAATAGTGCCGGTGATGTCTGGAACGGCAGATTAGGGGTTAATACATTTATTATAGTGTTTGCGATGCAGGAGGGCCTCAGTTTAGGGGTTAATATGTAGTTTATGGGTGTTAGTGTACTTTTTAACACTTTAGTTATGAGTTTTATGGTACAGCTTTGTAGCGTAAAACTCATAACTGCTGACTTTAGAAGGCGATACAGATCTTGTCAGTATAGAGTGTACTGCTCACTTTTTGGCCTCCCAGGCAAACTCGTAATACCGGCGCTATGGGAGTCCCATTGAAAAAGGATGTGGTAATGACGTTGCGTGACGGTCTAAAAGGTGTGCGGTACACCTATGCCTAACAAGACTTGTAATAGCAGCGTTAGGTAAAAAGCAGCGTTATGGGCCATAACGCTGCTTTTTCAATCATAACGGCAAACTCGTAATCTAGCTGTCTATTATTTGTAATTACCCAACCAACTCAAAATAAATGAGGACAAGACAGAGGGGGATAAACTATAATTTATAATGACTCTTATAATACTACTAGTCCTAAAGTCCGTGTACACGGGCCATTTTTTGCAGTATAGCGGTCCCACCCATTGCTCTCTATTCCCCCCTCTCTTTTATGCTCTCTCTCTCTCCCCTCTCTATTGTGCTCTTTCTCCCCCCCTCTCTTTTGTGCTCTTTCTCCCCCCCTCTCTTTTGTGCTCTTTCTCCCCCCCTCTCTTTTGTGCTCTTTCCCCCCCTCTCTTTTGTGCTCTTTCTCCCCCCCTCTCTTTTGTGCTCTTTCTCCCCCCCCCCTCTCTTTTGTGCTCTTTCTCCCCCCTCTCTTTTGTGCTCTTTCTCCCCCCCCTCTCTTTTGTGCTCTTTCTCCCCCCCTCTCTTTTGTGCTCTTTCTCCCCCCCCCTCTCTTTTGTGCTCTTTCTCCCCCCCTCTCTTTTGTGCTCTTTCTCCCCCCTCTCTTTTGTGCTCTTTCTCCCCCCTCTCTTTTGTGCTCTTTCTCTCCCCCTCTCTTTTGTGCTCTTTCTCCCCCCCCTCTCTTTGTGCTCTTTCTCCCCCCCCTCTCTTTTGTGCTCTTTCTCCCCCCCCCCTCTCTTTTGTGCTCTTTCTCCCCCCTCTCTTTTGTGCTCTTTCTCCCCCCTCTCTTTTGTGCTCTTTCTCCCCCCTCTCTTTTGTGCACTTTCTCCCCCCTCTCTTTTGTGCTCTTTCTCCCCCCTCTCTTTTGTGCTCTTTCTCCCCCCTCTCTTTTGTGCTCTTTCTCCCCCCTCTCTTTTGTGCACTTTCTCCCCCCTCTCTTTTGTGCTCTTTCTCCCCCCTCTCTTTTGTGCTCTTTCTCCCCCCTCTCTTTTGTGCTCTTTCTCCCCCCTCTCTTTTGTGCTCTTTCTCCCCCCCTCTTTTGTGCTCTTTCTCCCCCCCTCTCTTTTGTGCTCTTTCTCCCCCCTCTCTTTTGTGCTCTTTCTCCCCCCCTCTCTTTTGTGCTCTTTCCCCCCTCTCTTTTGTGCTTTTCCCCCCTCTCTTTTGTGCTCTTTCTCCCCCCCCTCTCTTTTGTGCTCTTTCTCCCCCCCTCTCTTTTGTGCTCTTTCTCCCCCCCTCTCTTTTGTGCTCTCCCCCCCCCTCTCTTTTGTACTCTTCCCCCCTCTTTTGTGCTCTTCCCCCCTCTCTTTTGTGCTCTTCCCCCCTCTCTTTTGTGCTCTTTCTGCCCCCTCTCTCTTTCTGCCCCCTCTCTGTTGTGCTCTTTTTGCCCCCTCTCTGTTGTGCTCTTTCTGCCCCCTCTCTGTTGTGCTCTTTCTGCCCCTCTCTGTTGTGCTCTTTCTCCCCCTCTCTGTTGTGCTCTTTCTGCCCCCTCTCTGTTGTGCTCTTTCTGCCCCCTCTCTGTTGTGCTCTTTCTGCCCCCTCTCTTTTGCTCTGACTCCCCCCTCTTTTGCGCACTCTCTCTACAGACCCCGCCCCCACCCAACTACGCCACACCCGCCATGCCCCGGCCCAGTCTACTCTGCCTGGACCCGCCCACTCCCTACGGACAGCAGATCAGGACAGATAGTTTGTGTAAGGCCAGGTATGTTTGTCTCTACTGCGCATGACAGCTTTGGACAAACACACTTCGCCTTTTATATTATAGGATTTTGGTATCATCTTCCTTTTGGAGTACACTCTGAGGACAAGAAGTTTAGATTTGCAGGATGTGTGTGTGCCTTGTCTTCTGTATGGACAAGCTTGATTTGACCTCACATTTTTCTGTATGATTTATCTTGATTTAATGTACCTTTTTATTCCAATATTTTTTTTAAATATATGTATTACAGAGAAACAAGAGACAATTGTATTAATAGTAAATGTAAAGCCATCATAAACATGAGCAGTCGATTACAATGAACAGTGTGATTTTAGTGGTTCTTATACAGTTTTTGAGAATTTATAAGGGTGTCTAATATATTAACATATCATGACTCATATTTCTAAAATTATAAAGGGCTAGATAACAAGTGAACTGCTAAATTATCACCAAACTAAAATCAGATGATAAAAGAATGAGAGTCCAGCTTCAAAACCCCCGTCTGGAAAGGATTAGTCCAAAAGGGTATGGGGGCGACTTCCTCTTCCAAATGTTTTCTCCCACAAAAAGCGACAGGGATACAAAAAATAGCAGGACACCCCAATAGTGTTATATTGTCTATAAATGCAAAAATCGCATAAAGCCAAAAACTTACTTACAGGTTAGTGTGCACTGAAATAGTGCTAACCACACAGGCTGGACTCGTTGGAAGCCGACCAGCTGATATGGGCCACCGGAGGTGTTGGATCAAGATCTTACCGTAGAATTCACAGTGCAGGTCACCACATTGGTTTACCCACTTGCAGGCACACAATAATTAACCAGCCATTACAAGTGGCTGGTTATTGCGCTTATAAAATTAACCAGAGCATCTTTATTTTTTAATAAAATAACTGCACTAGGCAGTATTTTGGGGGTAAAGTTGTCAGGAGTGGGTCTCTGACGGCATCAGAATGAGGCTCCCATTGGAACCTATGGGAGCTGACAACTTGTAATACCAGCACACATTAGCGTTTGTTGGTATTACACAGTGGAGCGCAAATATTGCTTTCATGAAAGCGATATTGAGCGCTCCACTTGTAATCTGGCCCAAAATGTACATAAAGCTTATATTAGCAAATGTCAATACCTTAGATACATTTAAAAATGGCTTAGATACATTTCTGTCTAGAAACAGAATCCAGAGTTATGACTGCATGTGTTAAGTGGGTCACCTTTTTAATGGGATTAAGTTAAAGGGACAGGAAAGTCAAAATTAAACGTTCATGATTCAGATAGAGCAATAAGTTTTAAGCAACTTTCTAATTTACACCTATTATCAATTTTTCTTACTTCTCTTGGTACCTTTATTTGAAAAGCAAGAATGTAAAGCTTAAGAGCCGGCTCATTTTTTGTTCAGAACCTGGGTTGATCTTGCTTATTGGGTGGCTAAATGTAGCCACTAATCACAAGTGCTAGTCAGGTTCTGAACTAAAAATGGGCCGGCTCCTTAGCTAACATTTCTACTTTTTTTTTTTAGTAGATAAAATTTTAGAGCACGCACAACATCCAGGTTATGCAACAGACGTTCCTTCTGAGAAGAAGGATTAGGACAAACTAAGGAACAACAATTTCCTGTTGCGATCCCACACTACCTTAGGAAGAAATTCCAACTAAGTACAAAGGACCGTCTTATTCTCATGAAAAATATGGTAAGGGGAATCAAATAGCGAGGAGAAACAAAACTTTCCACTACTTAATATTAACAGTGTGCATAGGCTCAAACAGAACCTGTTGCAGAACTTTAAGAACAAGATTAAGGCTCCATGGAGGAGCAACAGGTTTAAACACAGGCCTGATTCTGACCAAGGTCTGCCAGATGTTTATGCAAAAGAATTGACAGTGCAGAGATCTGACCCTTTAGAGTTCTGACTGACAAGCCTTTCTCCAGGCCTTCCTGAAGAAAAGACAAAATGCTGGGAACCCTCACCCGACTCCAAGAGAAACCCCTCGATTCGCACCAATAAAGGTATTTACGCCACACCTTATGGTAAATTTTACGAGTTACCGGCTTATGAGCCTGAAGCATGGTATCAATGACCCTCTCAGAAAAACCACTCCTAGACAACACTAGGCATTCAATCTCTAAGCAGTCAGCTTCAGAGAATCTAGATTTGGGTGGAGGAAGGGACCCTGAAGTAGAAGGTCCTTCCTCAAAGGCAACCTCCAAGGGGGAAGAGACAACATCTTCACCAGATCCGCAAACCAGATTCTGTGAGGCCAGTCAGGGGTGATTAAAATCACGGACACCCTCTCCTGTTTGATACAAGCCATCACTCGAGGAAGGAGGGCAAACGGAGGAAACAAGTACTCGAGACCGAAGTCCCAAGGAACCACCAAAACGTTGATCAGAGCTTGACCGGGACTTTGGAAGCTTGGTGTTTAGATGAGACACCATCATATCCAACTCCGGAAGTCCCCACCTGAGGTTTATCATTGAGAATACTTCCGGATGAAGGGCCCACTCCCCTGGATGAAAAGTCTGCCTGCTCAGATAATCCGCTTCCCAGTTGTCCACCCCTGGGATGTGGATGGCAGAAAAGTGACAATCGTGAGACTCCACCCACTAAAGAATGAGAGTCACCTCCTTCATAGATAAGGAGCTTTGAGTTCCTCCCTGGTGGTTGATATACGCCACCGAAGTGATGTTGTCTGATTGGAATCTGAAAAACCGGACCAAACACAGTTGAGGCCAAGCTGTTAGAGCATTGACGATTGCTCTCAACTATATGATATTTATTGAGAGAGAAGAATCCTCTCGAGTCCAAAGACCCTGAGCCTTTAAAGAACCCCAAACTGTTCTCCAGCCCGACAGGCTGGCATCCGTGGTCACAATCTCCCAAGAAGGTCTCGGGAAGCATGTGCCCTGAGATAGTCCTGGGAGATCCACCAGGACAGAGAGTCTCTCGTCTGGGTGTCTAGAACTATCCTCTGAGAGAGGTCTGAGCGATCTCCGTTCCATTGAGCATGCATAACTGTAGAGGTCTCAGATGGAAAAGTGCAAAAGGAATAATGTCCATGGAAGCAACCATCAGACCAATTACTTCCATACACAGAGCCACCGATGGATGGATAGAGGACTGAAGAGAAAGACAAGAAACAAGAAGTGTGGAGTTTCTGACCTCCATCAGGAAAATCTTCATGGACATTGAGTCTATGACCGTACCCAAAAAACATACCCTGGTGTTTGGCACCAGGGAACTCTTTTCCAGATTTACCTTCCACCCATGGGAACGTAGAATTGACAACATAGAGTCTGTATGGGATCTTGCTAAATGAAAAGATGGTGCCTGAACCAAGATATCATCCGGGTAAGGAGCCACCGCAATTCCCTGAGATCTGACCACTGCCAAAAGAGCCCCTAGAACCTTTGTAAAGATTTGAGGAGCCGTGGTAAGGAACGAAGGGAAGGGCAACAAATTGAAAGTGTTTGTTTAGAAAGGCAAACCGCAGGAATTGCTCCCTGTGAATAGGAACATGAAGGTACGTGTCCTTCAGGTCTATGGTAGTCATAAATTGACCCTCCTGAACCAAAGGGAGAATAGAACATATAGTCTCCATTTTGAAGGACAGAACCTTGAAAAATTTGAGGTCCAAAATAGGTTGAAAAGTTCCCTCTTCCTTGGGAACCACAAAGAGGTTGGAATAGAATCCTTGACCCTGTTGCACCAGAGGAACTGGGACAATCACTCCCAGAGAAGCTAAATCCTTTACGCAGCTTAAGAAAGCCTCTCTCTTTACCTGGTTTAGAGATAACCTTTACAGGAGAAATCTGCCACGGGGGGGACAAGATTTGAATCCTATCCTGTATCCCTGGGAGATTACTTCCACAGCCCAAGGATCTGGGACATCGCAGATCCAAGCCTGCTGAAAGAAGGAAAGCCTGCCCCCTACTTGATCCAAAATGGAATCGTGGGCAGTCCATTCATGCTGACTTAGACACAGAGGAAGGTTTCTTGGATTGTTTCCCCTTATTCCAAAGTTGACTAGACCACCATGAAGTCTTGGATTGCTCTGTCTTGGAAGAAGAGGAGGATGGCTTTTGTCCTTTGAAGTTGATAAAGGAACGGAAATTAGAATTCTGGCGACCCTTAGGTCTACTCTTCTTGTCCTGAGGTAGGAAGGCTCCCTTTCCACTAGTAACTTCGGAAATTATCTCAGCCAGACCAGGATCAAATAAAGTCTTGCTCTAAAAAGGCAAAGAAAGAAGTTTGGACTTGGATGCTACATCCGCAAATCAAGACTCTAGCCACAGAGCTCTGCAAGCTGGAACCGCAAAGCTAGAAATTTTGGCTCACAGACGAACAACTTGCATGCTGGCATCACAGATAAAGGTATTATCCAGCTTTAGAGCTTTGATTCTATCCTTGATCTCCTCTATGGTAGTCTCCTCCAAAATTAGGTCGGACAAGGAGTCACACCAATAAGAGGCTGCACCAGCAACTGTTGCAACACTAGCAACTGGTTGCCATTGCAAACACCGATGAAGAAACATTTTTCTTAAGTAAGCTTCCAGTTTCTTATCCATAGGGTCCTTAAAGGAGGGGGAATAGTAGTTCTCTTGGCTAGAGTGGATATAGCGCCCTCTACCTTAGGCACAGTGCGCCACAAGTCACGCACAGAGTCAGCAACAGGAAATATCTTTTTAAAAACAGGGGGCATAGAAAATTTAATCCCCGGCTTTTCCCATTCCTGAGCTATAATGTCAGACATCTGATCTGGAATAGGGAATACCTCCACATATGTAGGTTTGAGTCAGAGTCCTCCAACGTAGCTAGAACCTCTTTCAAGAGTAAACAGAGGTGTTCAAGATTAAATCTAATATTGACCTCCTCTGAGTCAGCTGTACTAGCAACAGCAGATTCAGAATCAGAGATCTCGCCCTAAGAAGTCACTGAGGAATGATCCTCCTCAGGTAACTGAGACAGGCGGTCTAACGCAGCCTTGGCGGAGTCAGAACTCTTAGTATTAGATATGTTCTTAGATTTCCTCTTTCTCTTACCAGCAACAGGTAAGGCAAATAAGGCTGCAGAAACCACAGAAGTTAGTTGCGCAGCAAAATCTCCTGGTAAATATACACCCCCAGGAACTGGCTGAGAGGAACCGCAGGTCACTGCTTCTGAAACTGCTAAAGCTTGGGACATTTGAGGGGAAAGCTGAGGCATAGTACGGACAACATTATCCTGAGAGATAGAAAGCTCTGAGAGGGTATTCTTATCCTTAGACAAAAGCATTGTATTTAAGCATGTGGAGCAAAACTGCACAGGAGGAATAATCTGAGTCTCCAAGCAATATAAACACTTGGTAAAGGACAAGGCTAAATTAGTATCAGGATCCATAACTTGAATATTGGTTCCCAAAAGCAAATATCTTACATCTAGACAGAAGATATCTCAATGTATTGTATATGTTTTCCAAACTCAATAAATAAAACTCAATACATTTTAAACAGAAACATTTTTTGCACTAACACCTAATGGCACTTCTATACCTCAGCCGTGCTGAGGATTTACCACTCCGGTGACCGTTTGGTAAACCCAGTAGTGACAGTAAAGCATTCAAACTCTAAGGATCCGCACAAGACTTGATTTTACAGTCTCCAGATCGGATGGAACACTGTCGTATCACATGACCGTAACAGAATTTTTTAAAAATCTGCGCCACAGAGAAAAGAGCACAAGTTATGCTGCTCTGTGGCTTATAGAAATAAACTGCCGAACACTACTAAATATGTATAACAGCCGCATATCATATTAAAGTGCACAAAAAGGAACATAAGAGGGCAATAACAAATAGCTGTAGGAAAATACCACTCTCATTGCCAGCCTCATTATGCAGTGACCGTAACTACCAGTTACTTTTAACCCCTTAGCAGACACAGTGTCCTCTTTTGTGATTCAGATAGAGCATGAAATTTTAAGCAACTTTCTATTTTACTCCTATTATCAAATTTTCTTTATTCTCTTGGTATCTTTATTTGAAATGCAAGAATGTAAGTTTAGATGCCGGCCCATTTTTGGTGAACAACCTGGGTTGTCCTTGCTAATTAGTGGATAAATTCATCCACCAATAAAAAAGTGCCGTTCAGAGTTCTGAACCAAGAAAAAAGCTTAGATGCCTTCCTTTTCAAATAAAAAAAGCAAGAGAACGAAGAAAAATTGTTAATAGGAGTAAATTAGGAAGTTGCTTAAAATTGCATGCTCTGTCTGAATCAGAAAACATTTTGGTTTAGTGTCCCTTTAAGTATATCTCCACATAAGAGATAATTCTGTCCCATAATGAGTCCACTGAGGATTAACCCCCATAGTGCTGACACCTTCTCACCTAGAAGGGGAAGTACTTACCTGTGGATCCAGAGGCAGGAAACAGCTTCTTAGGTGGACGGATTCAACTGACCTCTGACAGGGACCTGTAGAAAAAGAAAAACAGAGTAACCAACCCTAGTTTTCTATAGAGGGGTAGCATTGATGTTAGAAGGTAAGCAAGGAGTACCTCACCGTCTTCTAACTGCTAAAATCCACCATTACTCTTACTAACGAGGATTACATGGACACAGCATAGCCCCAATCCTTGCTTGCAGGGAAAAGTACCCATTAAAGGATTAAATATCTTCAGACAACATCTTTGTACATCCTTCTGATGTACAAGGCAAAGAATGACTGGGGGTTTATGGGAAGTAGGAGGTGTTCTTTGCCTCCTCCTGATGGCCAGGAGTTGAATTCCCACTAGTAATTGGAATGGATTTGTGGACTCTCCATGCCATTGGAAAGAAAGTTTATTTTGACTTGAGTGTCCCTTTAACCCCTTAAGGACCAAAGCACTTCTCCATTTTCTGACCGTTTGGGACCAGGGCTATTTTTACATTTCTGCGGTGTTTGTGTTTAGCTGCAATTTTCCACTTACTCATTTACTGTACCCACACATATTATATACCGTTTTTCTCGCCATTAAATGGACTTTCTAAAGATTCCATTATTTTCATCATATCATGGAAAAAAACACACTTTTTCTAACTTTGACCCCCAAAATCTGTTACACATCTACAACCACCAAAAAACACCCATGCTAAATAGTTTCTAAATTTTGTCCTGAGTTTAGAAATACCCAATGTTTACATGTTCTTTGTAAGTTATAGGGCAATAAATACAAGTAGCACTTTGCTATTTCCAAACCATTTTTTTTCTTCAAAATTAGCGATAGTTACATTGGAACACTGATATCTGTCAGGAATCCCTGAATATCCCTTGACATGTATATATTTTATTTTAGTAGACAACCCAAAGTATTGATCTAGGCCCATTTTGGTATATTTCATGCCACCATTTCACCGCCAAATGCGATCAAATAAAAAAAATTGTTCACTTTTTCACAAACTTTAGGTTTCTCACTGAAATTATTTACAAACAGCTTGTGCAATTATGGCACAAATGGTTGTAAATGCTTCCCTGGGATCCCCTTTGTTTAGAAATAGCAGACTTATATGGCTTTGGCGTTGCTTTTTGGTAATTAGAAGGCCGCCAAATGCCGCTGCGCACCACACTTGTATTTATGCCCAGCAGTTAAAGGGTTAATTAGGGCTACTTTTAGCTTTAGTGTAGAGATCAGCCTCCCACCTGACACACCCCACCCTCTGATCCCTCACTGACCCCCCTCAAACAGCTCTCTTCCCTCCCCCACCTCACAATTGTCACCGCCATCTTAAGTACTAGCAGAAAGTCTGCCAGTATAAAAATAAAGGTGTTTTTTTTTAAAATATATTTTATACAAAGTGTAGTATCCCCCATTACCCCCCAACTGCCCTGATCCCCCCCCAAACAGCTCTCTAAGCTTCCCCCATCAACCTATTGGCCACCATCTTAGGTACTGGCAGCTGTCTGCCAGTACCCAGTTTACTTACAAATTTGCCTTTTTTTTAATTAAAATTAATATAAACTGTAAATTTTCTGTAGTGTAGCTTCCCCCCCCCCTCAATACCCTACCCCCCTCCCCTTCCAGGATCACTTTCAAAACATTTCCCCCCCCCCCCAGGATCGCTTTCCCTATCGTTCTCTGCACACTTTCCGTATCCTTCTCACACATGTTACGTCCCTGCGCACATGTGCGCGCGCGCCCGAGCCCCACCCTCCGCCTCCTCCAGTGCTCACGGACCAACTGTAACTTGGATCCAGAACAAGCACTAGCAATGGGCCGCCCACCCGCCTCCCTGCAGCTGCTCCTACCCACCAATGATCGGCACCACGCCGGCCGATGCAGAGAGGGCCACAGCATGACTCTCTCTGCATCAGATGTGTAAAAAACGGTATTGCAGGATGCCTCAATATAGAGACATCACTGCAATACCCTTAAAGCGTCTGAAAGCGATCATGATCGCTTTCAGCACTTTAAAACCCTGAGGACGCACAGGGTTAGTCCTTGGTTATTAAGTGACATTTTTTGGAGGACGTACCCTGTACGTCCTTGGTCGTTAAGGGGTTAAGCTCAATTGGAGCTTATGATCTAAATCAGGTAGGATCTGTATATGTTGAATTTGATGGACTTCTATCTTCTTTCAACCTCATCTACTATGTTACTATGTTAGATAAAGGAAGATGTATGTATCAGACACTTCGTTACAATTCCCTCATAATGGCCACGAAATGAGAATTAAGCACATCTGTCTCGCAACTGTTCACTTCTTGTGCAATGGAACAAGAACAAAACTTTACAGAATAGTAAATAAACTCCTTCAATAAAACAATCCACTCTAACATATTCAAAAAAAAAAAGAAAACTTGAAAACAATTAAAAATAAATAAAATAAAAATAAAAACAATACAACCTCTTCAGGTTTCAAATAGCAAGACACAACTGAATTTTGCATGCTGGGTAAAAATTCCTGACCACACCTCTAGTATTCTCCAACATGCCTATGGCCAGGCCCTGGATGCACCTTTCATTTTGCCCAGTGAGATCTCTTTACCCTAACAAAACAGACATAAATAATACATTTTTCAATGACAAATTTACATAAATCTTTTGCAAGTGTGTTCTTAAAGTGTTGCAGTTGTAATTAGTGTTTTGTTTTTTTGCATTGTTAACAGTTCTACATGTAAAAGTCAGGAATACCCAGTAACAAAAACACTGTAGAATATAGGTGAAATGATCCATTATGAATTGGGAACACATCTTGTTTTCCAATAGGGCCACTCAGCAACTTCATAAATGTCAATGAATCTAGGCCACTGAATGCTAAAGGACAACAAATAAAGATGTAAGTACATAGTAGATGAGGTTGGAAAAAAAACCCAGAAATACAACGAGTTCAATCTATACAAAAGTAAAAAATAACTGAGGACAGGGTCCGGCTGACCTCTGGGGCAAGCAGTCACCAACCAAAGGCCTGGATGGGCCTTTTACGCATCCAATCTCTAAATGTGTAATAGAAATGCATGAGCATTGACAATGTGTGCCTTAGCCCTGCCCAGTCACCAGCATTATGTCTCTCTCTCCCTTGCTGTGTCAGAGAGCCAGGTCAGGGCCGGACCCTCTCCATGTCCCATTTCTGGTAACCAACTCAGGACCAAATTATGCCCCACCAGCATAACATTAAAATGACCTCTTCCTGCCTTTTATAGGCTACTAAATAACTTCCTGCTTAGCTACCTTGTCTGATGGTTTTGCATTAAGTGCAGGATGGGTCTGTGACAGTTTCAGAAGGTAAGGAATATTTATGAATTATTGCTGCTTATATCAGTATAGCAATGTTCTTGGGGTCTACATGTGTCTCTTATCATCTAGCGCCTGTCTCTTCTCTGTTCATTAGTATATACTTGTATACTGCCCCCTTTGTGTTATTACCTTATATCTATCTGTAAAGCTTGGGCTGGGGCATAACTACAGGGATCTCAGAGGTCTCAATGGAGACTGGATCCATATATCTAGGAGCCCCTTCTGTAAGTAGTAGCAGTGGCGTAGCATGGGTTATCAGCGCCCAGGGCAAGGCAGGTATTGCACCCCTAACCCATTAGCACTGACTGAGTCTCTTCCACCAGTACAGTAAGGATTGACTATAGAACCTCCCTGTACCAACTCACTATAGTACCTTACTGTACCACCTCTGTATTGTACCTCACTGTACCACCTCACTATTGTACCCCCCAGCCCCCCCAATTCAGAATTCCTCAGTGCTCTGATTATGAAATAGTTGAAAATGTTATCACAAAAAGTATGTGAGAAAAAAAATACACACATAAATAAAGAAGACAAGATGAACCTTGCATGTATGAATATATATTACCATCTTAAAGCTATAAAGTATGGGAGTCTGCACAATATAGAGTATGGGAGTCTGCACAATATAAAGTATGGGAATCTGCCCATATAGAGTATGGGAGTCTGTACAATATAGAGTATGGGAGTCTGCACAATATAGAGTATGGGAATCTGCCCATATAGAGTATGGGAACCTGCCCATATAGAGTATGGGAGTCTGCACAATATAGAGTATGTGAGTCTGCACAATATAAAGTATGGGAGTCTGCACAATATAAAGCATTTTGCGCCCCTAAGAATTATGCGCCTGGGGCAACCGTCCCTGTAGCCCTCCCACGCTACGCCACTGGGTAGTAGCATTGGTAAGGGGGGCCTGGCAGTGTCTGGTTTCTCGGTGTGCCCCCTTAAAAAGAGGTATACAGAAAGTGTATGAACTTACCTTTATGATGGCAGGGTTTACAAGATGGCCACTAGTGTTGTTGTACAGAAAAAACTGCTACCATCTTGTATAGGAAGTCAGTGTAAGTGAATATTCTCTAGTTTGCACTAACCAAAGGGGGAGGGTAAAAGTCACAAATAAGCTTCTCCTTTAGATGCTGCCTGTTTTTGTGTGAATGTAGATATCTGGAGTTCTTTGTCTGTGCAAGTGGGTGCCTGTGGTTGTCTGTGTGTTTTTTTTTTCTCTGAAAGTGTAGCTTACATGTGATGGCAAGAGGTTAGGTGCCTCCTGTTATGAGTGATTGTGGCTACCCAGTCTAATGAGCAATAAGTGTTTTTTCTTCATTTTAATGTGAACATCAATAGCTTTTTGTTTTATTACATTTTACTTTTTAATGTTTAATGGAAGGGTGTTTTGTAAATGAAACTAGTACCTTATATTTGTCACTTTTGAGGTATGGTTAAACAACAAAATGAAGGGGAGGGGGTGTTGCTTTGCTTTACAATATTCAGGCCTATTTTTGGTTTCAGTCCGGCCAAGAACCTGACTAACGGCTAGATTTAGAGTTTTGTCGGTAAGGACCCGCGTAGCTAATGCCGGCTTTTTTCTGGCCGCACCATAAAAATAACTCTGGTATTGAGACTGCGTTAGGCTCCAAAAAAGGAGCGTAGAGCATATTTAACGCAGCTTCAACTCTCGATACCAGAGTTGCTTACGGACGCGGCCAGCCTCAAAAACATGCTCGTGCACGATTCCCCCATAGGAAACAATGGGGCTGTTTGAGCTGAAAAAAAAACTAACACCTGCAAAAAAGCCGCGTTCAGCTCCTAACGCAGCCCCATTGTTTGCTATGGGGAAACACTTCCTACGTCTGCACCTAACACCCTAACATGTACCCCGAGTCTAAACACCCCTAGCCTTACACTTATTAACCCCTAATCTGCTGCCCCGCTATCTCTGACCCCTGCATATTATTTTTAACCCCTAATCTGCCGCTCCGTAAACCGCCGCTACTTACATTATCCTTATGTACCCCTAATCTGCTGCCCCTAACACCGCCGACCCCTATATTATATTTATTAACCCCTAATCTGCCCCCCACAACGTCGCCTCCACCTGCCTACACTTATTAACCCCTAATCTGCCGACCGGACTGCACCGCTATCATAATAAAGTTATTAACCCCTAATCCGCCTCACTAACCCTATAATAAATAGTATTAACCCCTAATCTGCCCTCCCTAACATCGCCGACACCTAACTTCAATTATTAACCCCTAATCTGCCGACTGGAGCTCACCGCTATTCTAATAAATGTATTAACCCCTAAAGCTAAGTCTAACCCTAACACTAACACCCCCCTAAGTTAAATATAATTTTAATCTAACGAAATTAATTAACTCTTATTAAATAAATTATTCCTATTTAAAGATAAATACTTACCTGTAAAATAAATCCTAATATAGCTACAATATAAATTATAATTATATTATAGCTATTTTAGGATTAATATTTATTTTACAGGTAACTTTGTATTTATTTTAACCAGGTACAATAGCTATTAAATAGTTAAGAACTATTTAATAGCTAAAATAGTTAAAATAATTACAAAATTACTATCAATAAATACTACACTATCAATAAATTAATTAAATAAAATACCTATAATTATCTACAATTAAACCTAACACTACACTATCAATAAATAAATTAAATACAATACCTACAAATAACTACAATGAAATAAACTATCAAAAGTACAAAAAATAAAAAAGAACTAAGTTACAAAAAATAAAAAAATATTTACAAACATAAGAAAAATATTACAACAATTTTAAACTAATTACACCTACTCTAAGCCCCCTAATAAAATAACAAAGCCCCCCAAAATAAAAAAATGCCCTACCCTATTCTAAATTACTAAAGTTCAAAGCTCTTTTACCTTACCAGCCCTGAACAGGGCCCTTTGCGGGGCATGCCCCAAGAAGTTCAGCTCTTTTGCCTGTAAAAAAAAACATACAATACCCCCCCCCCAACATTACAACCCACCACCCACATACCCCTAATCTAACCCAAACCCCCCTTAAATAAACCTAACACTAAGCCCCTGAAGATCTTCCTACCTTATCTTCACCATACCAGGTTCACCGATCGATCCAGAAGAGCTCCTCCGATGTCCTGATCCAAGCCCAAGCGGGGGGCTGAAGAGGTCCATGATCCGGCTGAAGTCATCATCCAAGCGGGAGCTGAAGAGGTCCATGATCCGGCTGAAGTCTTCATCCAAGCGGGAGCTGAAGAGGTCCATGATCCGGATGAAGTCTTCTATCAACGGCATCTTCAATCTTCTTTCTTCAGGAGCCATCATCTTCCATCCGACGCGGAACATCCTCTTCTCCCGACGCCTACTAGCCGAATGACGGTTCCTTTAAATGACGTCATCAGCCAATCGGATTGAACTTGATTCTGATTGGCTGATTCCATCAGCCAATCAGAATATTCCTACCTTAATTCCAATTGGCTGATAGAATCCTATCAGCCAATCGGAATTCGAGGGACGCCATCTTGGATGACGTCATTTAAAGGAACCGTCATTCGTTGTTCAGTCGTCGGCCAGGATGGATGTTCCGCGTCGGAGGTCTTCAGGATCCTGCCGCTCCGCTCCGGGATGGATGACGATAGAAGATCCCGCTTGGATGAAGACTTCAATCGGATGGAAGACCTCTTCTGCCCCGCTTGGATGAAGACTTCTACCGGATGGAGGACCTCTTCTTGCTCCGCTTGGATGAAGAATTTGGCTCGGCTGGGTGAAGACGACTCAAGGTAGGGAGATCTTCAGGGGCTTAGTGTTAGGTTTATTTAAGGGGGGTTTGGGTTAGATTAGGGGTATGTGGGTGGTGGGTTGTAATGTTGGGGGGGGTATTGTATGATTTTTTTACAGGCAAAAGAGCTGAACTTCTTGGGGCATGCCCCGCAAAGGGCCCTGTTTAGGGCTGGTAAGGTAAAAGAGCTTTGAACTTTAGTAATCTAGAATAAGATAGGGCATTTTTTTATTTTGGGGGGCTTTGTTATTTTATTAGGGGGCTTAGAGTAGGTGTAATTAGTTTAAAATTGTCGTAATATTTTTCTAATGTTTGTAAATATTTTTTTATTTTTTGTAACTTAGTTCTTTTTTATTTTTTGTACTTTAGTTAGTTTATTTCATTGTAGTTATTTGTAGGTATTGTATTTAATTCATTTATTGATAGTGTAGTGTTAGGTTTAATTGTAGGTAATTGTAGGTATTTTATTTAATTAATTTATTGATAGTGTAGAGTTAGGTTTAATTGTAACTTAGGTTAGGATTTATTTTACAGGTAAATTTGTAATTATTTTAACTATTTTAGCTATTAAATAGTTCTTAACTATTTAATAGCTATTGTACCTGGTTAAAATAAATACAAAGTTACCTGTAAAATAAATATTAATCCTAAAATAGCTATAATATAATTATAATTTATATTGTAGCTATATTAGGATTTATTTTACAGGTAAGTATTTAGCTTTAAATAGGAATAATTTATTTAATAAGAGTTAATTAATTTCGTTAGATTAAAATTATATTTAATTTAGGGGTGTTAGTGTTAGGGTTAGACTTATCTTTAGGGGTTAATACATTTATTAGAATAGCGGTGAGCTCCAGTCGGCAGATTAGGGGTTAATGTTTGAAGTTAGGTGTCGGCGATGTTAGGGAGGGCAGATTAGGGGTTAATACTATTTATTATAGGGTTAGTGAGGCAGATTAGGGGTTAATAACTTTATAATAATAGCGGTGCGGTCCGCTCGGCAGATTAGGGGTTAATAAGTGTAGGCAGGTGGAGGCGACGTTGAGGGGGGCAGATTAGGGGTTAATAAATATAATATAGGGGTCGGCGATGTTAGGGGCAGCAGATTAGGGGTACATAAGTATAACGTAGGTGGCGGCACTTTGCGGTCGGCAGATTAGGGGTTAATTATTGTAGGTAGCTGGCTGCGACGTTGTGGGGGGCAGGTTAGGGGTTAATAAATATAATATAGGGGTCGGCGGTCTTAGGGGCAGCAGATTAGGGGTACATAAGTATAACGTAGGTGGCGGTCGGCAGATTAGGGGTTAAAAAAAATTAATCGAGTGGCGGCGATGTGGGGGGACCTCGGTTTAGGGGTACATAGGTAGTTTATGGGTGTTAGTGTACTTTAGAGTACAGTAGTTAAGAGCTTTATGAACCGGCGGTAGCCCAGAAAGCTCTTAACTACTGACTTTTTTCTGCGGCTGGAGTTTTGTCGTTAGAATTCTAACGCTCACTTCAGACACAACTCTAAATACCGGAGTTAGAAAAATCCCATTGAAAAGATAGGATACGCAATTTACGTAAGAGGATCTGCGGTATAGAAAAGTTGCGGCTGAAAAGTGAGCGTTAGACCCTTTTTTTAATGACTCCAAATACCGGAGGTAGCCTAAAACCAGCGTTAGGAGCCTCTAACGCTGGTTTTCACGGCTACCGCCCAACTCTAAATCTAGGCCTTAATGAGGTTACAGGTGCCATAATGTTATCTGGGATCTCAAATTGGCATATAGCTTCCAAAATGCTTGTTGCAGGTGTCATGCATCAGATCTGGAATTCTACAGCAGATCCTACCCCACCTTTTGCATGATCCATATAACTTATAGGCTCATATGAGTTTGTAAATAGTATTGGCAACTTTCCATGTGTATTATTTTTGCAAATGCAATCCCGGTGAGTTGCTAGCTTTAACAACTAGTTATTGTTTAAATTTATTGCAATTAATAATCTTCTGGTATTTGTTCAGTTCTGCACCCAGAGGCAGAACTTTTCCTCTCTGCAATAATATTTTTTTAGTGGAACATTTTCTGCAGGTCATTTTAAAATCAAATTCAATTTAAATTAGGCAGTTATACTAAAGTAAAAGTTCAATTGCATTGCAAGTTAGCTGCAGACAAAAAAATATATTTTATGAAATTTTTAAAATGTTTCTTGAATAACTGTATTACCTTTTTTTGTGGTCTAACATCACAAGGTAGAAATGTACTAATAAAAAAGGTTGCGTTGCTCACAAGAACATCTTCAGAAGTCACAGCTTTACAGACTGGGAAAGGTTAGGGGGCGGGGTTTAAAATCCCTGAGAGACACCAATCAGTGTGCTGCAGCTTTGCAGCACTGCTCCATATTTAAAGGGACATTAAATCCAAACATTTTCTTTCATGATTCAGATAGAGCATACATATGTAAATAAATTTCCTATTTACTTCTATTATCAATTTTGCTTCATTCTCTTGAAGAAGCA
The DNA here is from genome assembly GCF_027579735.1 of Bombina bombina. Classification (NCBI taxonomy): domain Eukaryota; kingdom Metazoa; phylum Chordata; class Amphibia; order Anura; family Bombinatoridae; genus Bombina; species Bombina bombina. The sequence goes on along the minus strand of NC_069501.1, from coordinate 980,350,456 downwards.
GCAATGCATTAATGGGAAATAGCGGAATACATTGGTAAGCCAATCACAAGAGCATATTTGTGCAGCCACCAATCAGTAGCTAGCTCCCAGCTCCTGAGCCTATCTAGATACGATTTTTTTAAAAAAAAGTATATCAAGAGAATGAAGAAAATTAGATAAAAGAAGTGCACTGAAAAGTTGCTTAAAGGAATAGTCTAGTCAAAATTAAACTTTCATAATTCAGATAGAGCAGGCAATTTAAAAAAAAAAAATCTAATTTACTCCTATTATCAATTTTTCTTTGTTCTCTTGGTATCTTTATTTGAATGTAAGCTTAGGAGCCAGACCATTTTTGGTTCAACACCTGGGTAACACTTGCTAATTGGTGGCTACATTTAGACACCAATCAGAAAGTGCTACACAGGTTCTGAACCAAAAATGGGCCGGCTCCTATGCTCACATTCCTGCTTTTTTAAATAAAGATACCAAAAGAATAAAGAAAAATTGATAATAGGAGTAAATAAGAAAGTTGCTTAAAATTGCCTGCACTATCTGAATCATGAAAGTTTAATTTTGACTAGACTATTCTTTTAACTGCTCTCTGCAAAGAGCACTTTACTCTGGGTGCACTGTGTTAAAGGGACACTGAACCCAAATATTTTCTTTCGTGATTCAGATAGAGCATGCAATTTTAAGCAACTTTCTAATTTACTCCTATTATCAATGTTTCTTCTTTCTCTTGCTATCTTTATATGAAAAAGAAGGCATCTAAGCTTTTTTCTTGGTTCAGAACTCTGGACAGCAGTTTTTGATTGGTGGGTGAATTTATCCACCAATCAGCAAGGACAACCTAGGTTGTTCACCAAAAATGGGCCGGCATCTAAACTTATATTCTTGCATTTCAAATAAAGATACCAAGAGAATAAAGAACTTTTGATAATAGGAATAAATTAGAAAGTTGCTTAAAATGTCATGCTCTATCTGAATCACAAAAGAAAAAATGTGGGTACAGTGTCCCTTTAAGGAAAACTTACACAGTGCAGTCAGAGCAAAGCCGTTTGAAGAGAACTATCTAATGTGGAACATTGCTGCAAAGTGTAAGTGCTAACAGTTCCTGCATGTTTCCCATTCTTTCGGCAGACATGCATTTTCTGCGATGACATCTCAGATCACAGCATGTTCTGCCTTGGGGGTTCTGCAGAATAAACAACATATGATTTGTGTAGAAAAGACATGGAAAGAAGTCAATATTTATGGTCATGTAATTGTAAAATTCTGAAAATAGTCATAGTATGGGGGGGGGGGGGGGCAGATAATGACTCCATACTGTAGATGCTAAAATAGACAGAATTTGTCTTTGTTATTATGTTATTAAAACTATATTTTGTAGTGCATTTAAAAAATAAAAGTACTAAACTGCAGATATATACATCTTATACATTGCTCCTCTATATATATACTTTAACTTTTTGTCTTCAAAGTTAGGGTTGGTGAATCTCAAAAGAACATTCTCTGTTATAAATGAGGTGCCATATGAGGCAAAGGAATAAGTCCCCTAATTAATAGCAGTCTCTCTTCTTTTCTCACTTTATGTAAGTAATACTCTGAGCCTGATTTATCTTTCAACCTGCTCCCTAGAAAAAGAACTGCTCTTTTGCAGCAATGTCTTTACCTCTCTGCTGATATGACCTTATTGTGGGAAGAGTCAGTCAAAGCAGCTACAGAAAAAATTAGGGAGATTGTACATTTCAAAGGAAGGGATCACTTCTACAGCGAAATTTGATGGACTTTAAGTGGCATGAATGTGGGAAAAGGGGCATTGAAAATTTAAAGGGCAGATTAATATTAAAAGGAGCTTTGCCTTTCTCTATACCTCAGCAATTAATTATGTATTAAGTTTAACAATCGCTCTGAATAGTAATCACACAGAATATATACACAGCCACACACACACATTCGGAATAGTAATCACACACAGGAACACAGACATGCACACACGGAATTACAATCGCACACTGATATAAGCAAACACACACTGAATAATGATAATACCCAGAATTATAAATGTGATCTATGAGATATCACATTATATAACACAGTAAATAGAGATTATATATATATATATATATATATATATATATATATATATATATATATATATATATATATATATATATATATATATATATATATATATATATATATATATATGTGTGTGTGTGTGTGTGTGTGTGTGTTTTAACACAGAATAAAAGGGTTAAATAAAAACTTACTATACCTGTATTATAGTACACAAATTACAGATTGATCAAGGTGTATTGTTATATTATGGACCATCATTTAGTGTTAAATAATCACCCCACAAGTCTATTAACCACATAGAACCTCTAAGGGTACCATCTGATCCACACATAGGTTCATAGATCATTACAAGACCATGCAACACAAAAGGTTAACATGTCCAATTCCAGAACAATGCAGCTTCTTACCCAGAAAAGTAAACATACCCCAGTTTATCCAAACCATATATCATAATACGCACAAAGTTTATTTTGGACTATAAAACATTTGAAATGTGTTAAACCATTGGCATACACTAGGCTAGATTATGCAAAACACCTATTACCATAATTAAAAACACATGCATATGAACATGAAGATGATATAAGATGAAAACTAATCTGATTTGTATTGGCTTTTAAAGTGCTGCCTGATAAATTCCCTCTCCCAGCAAAGCTTCCTTTTCAAGCAAACCGATTATTTTCTATCAGCTAGATTACGAGTTTTGAGTGCTATAGGGTAATTAACGACCGCCACAAAAGCGGCTTTAATTCTCCTCCTTATAGCTCTGCTATTACAAGTTTGTAAAAAGCAGGCTTGTGCGGGCGATATGGTGGCGTTGAGCTCCATACCGCACTGAAATACAAGCGCTGCTTTGACGTGCTTGTGCACGATTTCCTCATAGACATCAATGGTAAGAGTCGGCACAAAAGAAGCCTAACACCTGTGATCGTGGAAACGAAAGCTCCGTAACGCAGCCCCATTGATGTCTATGGGGAAAGAAAAAGTTATGTTTAAACCTAACACCCTAACATAAAAACCATGTCTAAACACCCCTAATCTGCCGCCAGGGCCGGTGCTAGGACTTTTGGCCATACAGGCGAGGATACATTTTGCCACCCCCCCATGATTACATACCATCTACATTGCTAGTTAAAGGGGTATGAAACCCAATTTTTTTATTTCATGATTCAGACAGAGCATGCCATTTTAAGCAAATTTCTCATTTACTCCTATTATCAATTTTGTTTCTTCTCTTGCTATCTGTATTTGAAAAGTAAGTGAATGTGAGCTTAGGAGCCGGCCCATTTTTTTTTTTTAGCACCTGAGTAGCTCTTGCTAATTGGTGGCTAAATGCAAATCAAACAGTGGTTATACCACTTAACAAATCAAAAAGTGATGGTCCTGAATAACAAATCAGACAGTGGTAGCGCTGCATAACAAATCAAACAATGGTAATGCCACATAACACATCAAACAGTGATGGTCCTGAATAACAAATCAGACAGTGGTAGCACCGCATAGCAAATCAAACAATGGTTATGTCACATAACAAATCAAATTGTGGTAGTGCTGCATAACAGTTTTATATATATATATATACAGGGAGTGCAGAATTATTAGGCAAATGAGTATTTTGACCACATCATCCTCTTTATGCATGTTGTCTTACTCCAAGCTGTATAGGCTCGAAAGCCTACTACCAATTAAGCATATTAGGTGATGTGCATCTCTGTAATGAGAAGGGGTGTGGTCTAATGACATCAACACCCTATATCAGGTGTGCATAATTATTAGGCAACTTCCTTTCCTTTGGCAAAATGGGTCAAAAGAAGGACTTGACAGGCTCAGAAAAGTAAAAAATAGTGAGATATCTTGCAGAGGGATGCAGCACTCTTAAAATTGCAAAGCTTCTGAAGCGTGATCATCGAACATTCAAGCGTTTCATTCAAAATAGTCAACAGGGTCGCAAGAAGCGTGTGGAAAAACCAAGGCGCAAAATAACTGCCCATGAACTGAGAAAAGTCAAGCGTGCAGCTGCCAAAATTCCACTTGCCACTAGTTTGGCCATATTTCAGAGCTGCAACATCACTGGAGTGCCCAAAAGCACAAGGTGTGCAATACTCAGAGACATGGCCAAGGTAAGAAAGGCTGAAAGACGACCACCACTGAACAAGACACACAAGCTGAAACGTCAAGACTGGGCCAAGAAATATCTCAAGACTGATTTTTCTAAGGTTTTATGGACTGATGAAATGAGAGTGAGTCTTGATGGGCCAGATGGATGGGCCCCGTGGCTGGATTGGTAAAGGGCAGAGAGCTCCAGTCCGACTCAGACGCCAGCAAGGTGGAGGTGGAGTACTGGTTTGGGCTGGTATCATCAAAGATGAGCTTGTGGGGCCTTTTCGGGTTGAGGATGGAGTCAAGCTCAACTCCCAGTCCTACTGCCAGTTTCTGGAAGACACCTTCTTCAAGCAGTGGTACAGGAAGAAGTCTGCATCCTTCAAGAAAAACATGATTTTCATGCAGGACAATGCTCCATCACACGCGTCCAAGTACTCCACAGCGTGGCTGGCAAGAAAGGGTATAAAAGAAGAAAATCTAATGACATGGCCTCCTTGTTCACCTGATCTGAACCCCATTGAGAACCTGTGGTCCATCATCAAATGTGAGATTTACAAGGAGGGAAAACAGTACACCTCTCTGAACAGTGTCTGGGAGGCTGTGGTTGCTGCTGCACGCAATGTTGATGGTGAACAGATCAAAACACTGACAGAATCCATGGATGGCAAGCTTTTGAGTGTCCTTGCAAAGAAAGGTGGCTATATTGGTCACTGATTTGTTTTTGTTTTGTTTTTGAATGTCAGAAATGTATATTTGTGAATGTTGAGATGTTATATTGGTTTCACTGGTAAAAATAAATAATTGAAATGGGTATATATTTGTTTTTTGTTAAGTTGCCTAATAATTATGCACAGTAATAGTCACCTGCACACACAGATATCCCCCTAAAATAGCTATAACTAAAAACAAACTAAAAACTACTTCCAAAACTATTCAGCTTTGATATTAATGAGTTTTTTGGGTTCATTGAGAACATGGTTGTTGTTCAATAATAAAATTAATCCTCAAAAATACAACTTGCCTAATAATTCTGCACTCCCTGTGTATGTATATATATATATATATATATATATATATATATATATATATATATATATATATATATATATATATATATATATATATATATATATATATATTAACTAGATTGTAAGTTCCCACGGGAACAGGGCCCTCAAGTCCCCCTGTATTTGTCTGTAAAATTTTGTGTCTTATCGCATTGTTTCTCCACTGTACTGTTATCCTTTTACCCATGGGCAGCGCTGCGGAATCGGTTGGCGCTTTATAAATAAAGAATAATAATAATAATAATATAACATGTCATGTGAGGCCAGTTTTACATCCTTAATCCATTAGGTGCCCTGGGGGGAACAATTTCTATTTTCTGATCCCTGATGTGCCAAGGGGAGGGTGCTGCAGTTCCCTACCCCCATAGGTGCCAACTGCCAAGGAGGGGAAGGAACTTTAAGTCTTTAATCACTCAGATGCCAGAGAGGTAACCTTAACCCTTTTTGTGCTTAGGTGAAACTAACAAGCTCAGTGCTTCCCTCAGGACATGACTCCAGACAACTACAGGTGTCTCATGTGTGTCTCTCAGGTCCTAATTCAATTAAGTAAAGCAGGACAACATACCCCCAGGGTGGCGGTGGATAAAGCTTTGATTCCCAACTTAGGCAGTGCCAAATTTTAAAACATTAAAGGGACAGTCTACACCAGAATTTTTATTGTTTTAAAAGATAGATAATCCCTTTATTACCCAGTTTTGTATAGCCAACACAGTTATATTTATATACTTTTTACCTCTGTGATTATCTTGTATCTAAGCCTCTGCAAACTGCCCCTTTATTTCAGTTCTTTTGACAGACTTGCAGTTTAGCCAATCAGTGCTGGCTCCCAGATAACTTCACGTGCATCAGCACAGTGTTATCTATATGAAACACATGAACTAACACCCTCTAGTGGTTAAAAACTGATAAAATGCAATCTGTAAAGAGGTGGACTTCAAGGTCTAAGAAATTAGCATATGAACCTCCTAGTTTAAGCGTTCAACTAAGAATACCAAGAAAACAAAGCAAAATTGGTGATAAAAGTAAATTGGAAAATTGTTTAAAATTACATGCCCTATCTGAATTATGAAAGTTTATTTTGGACTAGACTGTCCCTTTAAGGGCCAGATTTAAATTTATTTATATATATATATATATATATATATATATATATATATATACACCTGCTTCCCCAGCCCACAAACATAAAAGCTGGAAAAGGTCACTTTAAGTGCATTTTTTGGCAGAATATGGCTCACCTGTTGCCCGTGTTCTTCACCATCACCGGGATAACAGTTCCGCTCCACAGTAGCTGCAGATCACTGGGCCCTCACACAGCAGCAGCAGCTTCCGGTTTAGTCTGCCCCCAGTCTCAGATGAAGCTCTGCCCTGCTCCTAAGTCCCGCAGACACTGTGTGTGGGTTCACCATCCTACAGTCTGCACTCTGATCATTGCGCAGCGCCTCCTCATTCACTATGTTCTCACAGTGACAGATAACCCGCGTCCCACGCACAGGAAGTGTGGAACTCAGCAAGTGCAACTATTTAGGTAGGTGAGGTGACACCATCGCGGGAGCTGAGGAGGCTTACTCGAGTACAGAAACAGTTTCTGCCTGGTTGTCACCTCCTGGAGGGTGTCAGCCCTGGTGCACCGTGCGGTCCGCACCCTGCCACTGTTAACCCCGCTGCGCTGACTGCAGCAACTGAAAACAAATTTTTTGTTTTTAGTATCATTGCCGCTCTCTAACTTTGCGCCCCCCATGCTGGGGTGCCTAAGGCGGTTGCCTAGTTGCCTTACACAAGCGCCGGGCCTGTCTGCCGCACCCGACATCGCCGCCACCTACATTACAGTTATTAACCCCTAATCTGCCGTCCCTAACATCGCCGCCACCTACATTATAGTTAATAACCCCTAATCTGCCACCCCTAACATCGCCGCCACCTACATTACAGTTATTAACCCCTAATCTGCTGCCCCTAACATCGCCGCCACTTACATTACAGTTATTAACCCCTAATCTGCCACCCCTAACATCACTGCCACCTACATTACAGTTTTTAACCCCTAATCTGCCGTCCGTAATATTGCCGCAACCTACCTACACTGATTAACCCCTAATCTGCTGCCTTCAATGTTGTCGCCACTATACTAAAGTTATTAACCCCTAACCCTCTGGCCTCCCACATCACTAACACTACATAAATATATTAACCCCTAAACCTAACCTTAACGTAACTCTAAGCATAAGTCTAACCCTAACCCTAACACCCCCTAACTTAAAATAAATCTAAATAAACCTTACAATTATTACCTAAATAATACCTATGTAAAACTAAATACATATTTACCTGTAAAAAAAAACCTAAGCTAGCTACAATATAACTAATAGTTATATTGTATCTATTGTAGGTTTTATTTTTATTTCACAGGTAAGTTTATAATTATTTTAACTAGGTAGACTAGTTAGTAAATAGTTATTAACTATTTACTAACTACCTAATTAAAATAAATACATATTTTCCTGTAAAATAAAACCCAACATGCCTTACAATAAAACCTAACATTACAATCAAATCAAATAAATTAAATGAATCAAATACAATTATCCAAATTACAAAAAAAATCCACTAAATTACGCGAGAAAAAAATGAAATTCTCAAAAAAAAAATGATTTACTCCTAATCTAATGGCCCTATCAAAATAAAAAGCCCCCCAAAATAATAAAACCCCTAGCCTACACTAAACTGCCAATAGCCCTTAAAAGGGCCTTTTGCGGGGCATTGCCCCAAATATAACAGTAAAACCCACTACCCACCCAACCAAACCCCCCAAATAAAACTCTATCTAAATAAACCTAAGTTAACCATTGCCCTGAAAAGGGCATTTTGATGAGCATTGCCCTTAAAAGGGCATTTAGCTCTTTTATGATGCCCAAACCCTAAGCTAAAAATAAAATCCACCCAATAAACCCTTAAAAAAAAACTAACACTAACCCCCGACGATCCACTTACAGTTTTTGAAGACCGGACATCCATCCTCATCCAGCCGGCAGAAGTCTTCATTCAAGCGGGCAGAAGTCCTCATCGAAGTCGGCAGAAGTCTTCATCCAAGCGTGCAGAAGTCTTCATCCAGACGGCATCTTCTATCTTCATCCATCCGGCGTGGAGCGGGTCCATCTTCAAGACATCCGGCGCGGAGCATCCTCTTCTTCTGATCGTCGCTGGAAAATGAAGTCTATCAGCAAATAGAAAATGAAGTCTATCAGCCAATAGAATTCTATCAGCCAATCGGAATGTAAGGGATGCCATCTTGGATGACGTCACTTAAAATTAACTTCATTTTCTAGCGACGATCGGAAGAAGAGGATGCTCCGCGCCGGATGTCTTGAAGATGGAACCGCTCCGCGCCAGATGGAGGAAGATAGAAGATGCCGTCTGGATGAAGACTTCTGCATGCTTGGATGAAGACTTCTGCTGACTTCGATGAGGACTTCTGCCCGCTTGGATGAGGATGGATGTCCGGTCTTTGAAAACTGTAAGTGGATTGTCGGGGGTTAGTGTTAGGTTTTTTTTAAGGGTTTATTTGGTGGGTTTTATTTTTAGCTTAGGGTTTGGGCACCGTAATAGAGCTAAATGCCCTTTTAAGGGCAATGCCCATCCAAATGCCCTTTTCAGGGCAATGGTTAGCTTAGGTTTATTTAGATAGAGTTTTATTTGTGGGGTTTGGTTGGGTGGGTGGTGGGTTTTACTGTTGAGGGGGGTGTTTGTCATTTTTATTGCCAGGTAAAAGAGCTGTTATCTTTGGGGCAATGCCCACAAAAGGCCCTTTTGAGGGCTATTGGCAGTTTAGTGTAGGCTAGGGGTTTTATTATTTTGGGGGGCGGGGGTTATTTTGATAGGGCTATTAGATTAGGAGTAACTACTGACTTTAGATGGCGGTACGGAACTTGTGGTTATAGGGTGTAACGCTCACTTTTTGTCCTCCCAGGCAAAATCGTAATACTGGCGCTATGGAAGTCCCATTGAAAAAGGACTTTTTTAAAAGTACGGTACTGACGTTGCGTGACGGCCAAAAAGGTGTATGGTACACCTATACCAATAAGACTTGTAATATCGGCGTTAGGGAAAAAGCAGGGTTATGAAGCATAACAATGTTTTTTCACTCATAACGCCAAACTCGTAATCTAGCTGTATGTGAGGCAATTTGCAGCTTCGAGGGATACTATAAGAGTGATAGAGAAAGATGAGAGGTGGGGCTGTTGGTTCATGTAGTTTAATATTTGTTGCATTAGGATATTGTCTTTTATATGATTTCAATATATGATTACTGTACCTACTAGGGGCTAGTTATGAGTAGAGCACTTTTTAGTGCCCCCGCTTAAATGTAAACAGCGCTGGATAGAGGCTTTTTTGCACAAGGGCTCGCACTCTTATTACAGGTTGAAAGCAAAAACGTTGCGCACAAGTGATAACCTGACACGTGCAAAAACTACGGATTCATCTCTGTACTGATTCTACAGAGGATTTCACAGCCGCCCATCTACTTGCTTGCCAGTTGAACCATACACTCGTAGGAAGTCTACAAACCACTCACTGGAGCAACTACCTGGTAATCCACCTACCTCAACAATATCCTCTGCTTCTACAGGTTTGGTAGCTCTCCTCCTGGTAACAAACTAGGGCTCTACGCAACAGCCGTTGCACACCTCTTACTGGAAGCGTGTCAGCTCTGATTGAGGTCAGCATTCTCATCCTTGCAGCCATTACTCCTACATAACCGTGAGACGCTATCGGTTCACTTCCAAGTCGGCGAGACTGTCAATCAGCCACCAAATTAGAATTTCAAGAGTCCGATTGCCACAGAGACTTTATTCCAATGTAAGTCTGGATTTATCTTGTTATTCCTGATCTTAATAAATATTTGTACAGCTGCTTGATACTACTGTGGTATATGTCTATACAAGCTTGTATAACTTTCAGTAATCCACATCACATTACTAATATCCATCTACTTATTAATTACTTCCCTTATCACACTTACCATTGTATCAAACGTGTACCATCTTTCCAGTAGCAATTGTTATTGTAGCTCAATTTAATACACTGTAGAATTTGGGATTCATGATTTTACTATTTCCCACTAGCAGCGTATTTGAAAAGTAAATGCTGCGACCAATCACTAAATACTATCCATAGTAACTTGGTGTCTGCTAACAGCTACATGCTTAAACTCGTGTATAGCTGATATACATCACAAAGAGTCACTTACGCATTACCTTTCTTTCTCTCCTGCTCTGCACAACAGATCCAATACCTCTAAAACCATTAAACTTACTGATATAACATCTACCAGGGTGCCAGTACAGAGTTACACAAATGATAAAACTACATTTATGCTTACCTGATAAATTTATTTCTTTCCGGATATGGTCCACGGCATCATTAATTACTGTTGGGAATATCACTCCTGGCCAGCAGGAGGAGGCAAAGAGCACCACAGCAAAGCTGTTAAGTATCACTTCCCTTTCCACAAACCCCAGTCATTCGACTGAAGGTAAATGGAGAAAAAAAGGAGTAACACAAGGTGTAGAGGAGCCTGAGGCTCTAGTTAAAAATAACTGTCTTAAAATAAAGGGCGGGACCGTGGACTCACCATATCCGGAAATAAAGAAATTTATCAGGTAAGCCTAAATTTAGTTTTCTTTCCTAAGATATGGTGAGTCCACGTCATCATCAATTACTGTTGGGAACCAATACCTAAGCTAGAGGACACAGATGATTAGGGAGGGACAAGACAGGTAACCTAAACATAAGGCACCAACGCTTGAAGAACCTTTCTCCCAAAAGAAACCTCAGCCAAAGCAAAAGGGTACAATTTATCAAATTTGGAAAAAGAATGAAAGGAAGACCATGTTGCAGTCTTGCAAATCTGTTCTACAGATGCTTCATCTTTGAAAGCCCAAGAAGAAAAAACAGCTCTCGAGAAATGAGCCGTAATTCTCTCTGGAGGCTGCTGTCCAGCAGTCTCATCAGCCAAACGAATTATACTTCTCAACCAGAGACAAAGAGAAGTAGCAGTAGCTTTCTGTAAGGTCTGATGTGGAGTAGACCTGGTATGTATCTTCAAGGATCATAACTGCAGAACCAAAATAAGTATAGATATATGTATCACTTGGCACTAGATCAAATTAAGTTATAAAATCTGTATTATGCATTAAGTGAAGTTGTTCAAATTCTTAAATAAGTTCAGCAACAATCAAGTATACACTTGCTGTTGCAGGAATAGAGTAGAGTGTAATTAAGTAACTCAAACTGCTGCTGCGGTATACATACAATGTAACAACAAACTGCTTTAGACTGAGGATGACGTCAGGTGGGAGTGTCACCAGTGCGTTCACAGAGAAATATTGTAGTAACTTTGACGGTTTACAAGAGGAAATATTAAAGAAGGAATAGATCAAAATCCCTGATGGGATGAGGAGAGATGCTTGGAAGCCAGCTCTGCACTGAGAGCGATAAGTTGTGCTGTAACAGAAATTATGATCCGCTAGGAGGAAGACCTTAGAGACCAGAGTAATGAATCACCAATGAGAGGTTAAGCTTTACTGACAGGTAACAAGTGGGTGTGACTTAACTCCGATTACGGAGAACATATAAATTTTCCAATTAATGTATAGTAATGATATGTCAGACAAAAGTCCTAATTACAAACTTGGAATGGGTAGAAACCTCTGTATAATTGAAGGGTTCCACTGTATCATATGAGATGGCAATTTGCAGTAAGCAGGTATAGACAATATAATTGTGGCTAGTTGGTAACAACAGAGAGAGGTTGAAAACAGCAACTTATGCAGAGTTAGTCTGTGTTATATCCATTGACAAATAACCTCAGCAGATAAAGTCAATATACTTGCGATTAGTTGGTATCAATAGAGAGGACTTGATAACAGCTTCCTTATGCAGCGAGGATGAAAACAAATTATCCACTGGTTAGAGGAAATCTGTGGAAAACAAGGAGATCAGAGATTTCTTTGGAGCTCAGTAGCTTGCTAGGTCCAAACAAATTAACTAAGAACCTGATGTTGCCTGTGTGAGCATTAAGTAGAGGAAGTGGGTTGGGTTACCGGAGAAGGAGGCAAAACTGTTTTATAAGTCCTTGCTTGAGTCACAGGTTTAAGCAAGGAGACATGGAAAGTGGAGTGAACCTTCAAGGAAGGTGGCAATTGTAGGGTGACGGCATTTGGGTTAATGATGTGTGTGATAGGGAATGGTCCAAGAAATAATCCAGCAAGTTTTTTACTGGGTATCTGTAATCTGAGGTTTTTTGTAGATAACCAGACCATGTCACCAACGAGTCATATAGGAGGTGTTTCTTCTCCTAAGATTATAGTACCGTTTCTGGTCGTTTTGAGCGAGTTGAATATTCTTCTGTAGGAGTCTGGAAGTTTTCTGTTATTTATGTGTTAAATCTTCAACACTTGGGATAAAGAACCTTCAGTAGTCATATACAAAATTCTTGGGTGATATGCATAATTAGTGAAAAATGGAGTTAAGTTAGTGGATGAGTTTAAAGTGTTATTGTAGGCAAATTCTGCCATAGAGAGGAAATCCATCCAATTATTTTGTTGGTAAGCTTAATAACACCTCAGGTACTGGTCCAACCATTGGTTTAGACGTTCTGATTGTCCATTAGTTTGAGGGCGATAGGCAGTACTAAGTCGATGATCAATTTGTAGTTTTTCACATAAATGGTTCCAAAATCATGAGGTGAATTGGCTGCCTCTATCGGTAGTAATTATATGATGGTATACCATGGTACAGTATTTGATAACATGATCTAGAAAGAGTTGTGCCATTTCGGAAGAAGTTGGTAGCTCATGGTATGGAATGAAATGTGCCATCTTGGTAAGTAAATCAATTACCACTAGGATAGTATTTTTCCCCGATGAAGTTGTAACTCTACAATGAAGTCCATTCCTAGGTGGTTCCAAGGTCTGTCGCTATTTGAATGGGCATGAGTAACCCATAAGGAAGTTTTCCTTTCAGCTTTAAATGGAATACATGTGACACAACCCTGTATATAATCTTTGATAGAAGTGTCCATTTTAGGCCACCAGAATTCTCTCTGTAGGAGTTCTTTTGTCCTTTTTTAACCTGGATGTCCGGAGAGGGGTGAATCATGATACTGTTTTAAGATTGCAGACCTCAGCTCCTTTGGTATGTAAAGTTTTGTCCTGTGGTAGGAGAGATTGTTTGTCCTTGGAAGTACTTTAAGCGGTAATTCCTTGTCTCTTCCTTGAGCGGTTAGAACTTGGTTAGAGAGTTCAAGTAACAGCCCAACAAAATTCTCAGTTGGGATAATGTACTCTTTTAAAGGAGTGTGTGATGGTCTTTGTTCCCTCCGAGAGAGAGCGTCAGCTTTTCCATTTTTAAATCCAGGCCTATATGTGATCTGATACTTAAATCTAGTGAAATAGAGACTCCATCTAACTTGTCTAGCTGAGAGTGTTTTGTTCCTTTGTAAATATTTGAGATTTTTATGATCAGTATATATGATGATCGGAAGTTCCCTTCCTTCAAGGAGGTGTCTCCAAAATTCAAACAACCTTTTTATAGCTAGAAGCTCTTTCTCACCTATAGAGTAGTTAATCTCTGGAGGAGACATAACCTTAGAGAAGTATTCCACCGGATGTAAAGGTTCTTTCAAGCTTCTCCTTTGGGCCAGGACAGCACCAAGGGGCATAATCAGATTAATCAACTTCTAATATATATTGTAATGTATGGTCCGGAAATTGAAGAATGGGTACTGTAGTAAAAGATAGCTTAAGGGTAGTAAAAGCTTTATCAGCACTAGCATTCCAACGAAAGGGTGTATTTGAGCTAGTTAAACTACTTAGAGGTTTAGCGATCTTAGAGAATCCCTTGATAAATTTTCTATATTAGTTACTGAATCCTAAGAATCTTTGGAGTTCTTTCCTGTTGGTAGGTGTAGGCCAATTTTTTACTACTTCCAATTTTTGCTCCTGCATCTGAATGCCCTTTGGACTAATGGAATATCCTAAGAATGAGATGTTGTCTGTATGAAACACACACTTTTCAGATTTTGCATATAATTGATGCACTTGCAGCCTGGAGAGAACCCACCGTACATGTTTAATGTGGTCTTCTAAATTCTGGGAGTAAATTAAGATATCGAGGCCTATTTATCATATGTCTGTCAGATGCTCTCCGTATTCAGCATTGCACTAGCAGCTCTTGTGAGCTGCTGGTGCAACACCGCCCCCTGCAGATTCACAGCCAATCGGCCGCCAGCAGGGGGTTGTCAATCAACCCGATCGTACTCAATCGGGTTGAATTCTGGAGATTCCTGTCCGCCTCATCAGAGCAGGCGGACAGGGTTATGGAGCAGCAGTCTTTAGATCGCTGCTTCATAACTGGTGTTTCTGGTGAGTCAGCAGGCTCGCCAGAAACACAGGCCCTCAAGCTCCATACGGAGCTTGATAGATAGGCCCCATCGTCTAAATAGACTACAACACAAATATCCAAAAGATCTCTAAAAACGTCATTTATAAAATGTTGGAAGGTGGCTGGGGCATTGCATAAGCTGAAGGGCATCACTATATATTCATTCAGACCATATCTGGTCCTGAAGGTAGTCAGCCATTTGTCACCTCCCCTTATACGAACCAAATTAAAGGCTCCCTTCAAATCCAATTTGGTAAAAAATATTTGCGTGATGTAAATGTTCTATCATTTCGGGTATTAAAGGTAAGGGATATTGTTTTTTTATAGTTATCTTGTTGAGTTCTTTGTAGTCGATTATTGGACGGAGTGTTAGATCTTTATTTGTGACGAAGAACATCCAGCCTCAGCAGGAGATACAGAGGGTTTGATAAACCCTTTCTTCAAGTTCTGGTTGGCTTAAAGGATACAAATGCCTGAACGGAACAGTAGATCCAGGTTTTAAATCAATCAGACAATAGTAAATATG
This sequence comes from Bombina bombina, assembly GCF_027579735.1. Classification (NCBI taxonomy): domain Eukaryota; kingdom Metazoa; phylum Chordata; class Amphibia; order Anura; family Bombinatoridae; genus Bombina; species Bombina bombina. The sequence goes on along the minus strand of NC_069501.1, from coordinate 980,335,255 downwards.
ATGTGGGGGTAGGTTTTCCACTTCACGTTTACTAAAGACCCCAATAAATTCAGAGTAGACTTTTGGAATAGACATACCTTCTTCAGAAATTTGAAATATTGAAGGATGAGTGTAACAAGTCTGTTGGCAGAGAGTGAAATTTAGTGTAAGTTGGAGAGTTTCCCAATCGATTACTGTTTTGTGGAGTTCTAACCAATGAAGACCTAGAACCATAGGGAATAATGGAGAAGGTAACGCATCAAAACATATATACTCCTGGTGTGTATCTTGTGTTGTTTTAAATATGTGGATAGTATGATGGGTTATGGGACCTGTAGATATTTGTGAACCATCAACCACACAAATAGACACAGGTGTTTGTTTTAATATGAGAGGAATTTTATTTTTTGTTACAAGACTTTTATCAATATAATTTCCATAAGCTCCTGTATCAATAATGGCTTCTGTTGTTATATGATTTTGGTCCCACTGCAATGATAGAGAGAGGGTACAGTAAACAGGTTTATTATGCACAATAAGTGAAGTTAATAAGGGAGAACACTTACTCTTCTTATTTTTCTCCAGAATAGGGCAATCCTTAACTTTGTGTGCTGGATTAGCACAGTACATACACAGAACCTTAGTTTCTCTTCTGAGTCTTTCTTCGCCGAGAGTGGGCCCCTTATCATCCCTATATCCATAGCTTCTTGGTTGTTTGCTATAGAGGTACCAGGATGTGATGGGTTATGAAGTGTCTTTGGGGTGGAATCCGTCTGTTGGCGTTCACGTCTTCTCTCCCTTAATCTCCTGTCGATTTGCATAGACAACTTCATTAGGGCATCTAGGGTGTCTGGCAGTTCTGTTCTAGCTAATTCATCTTTTACTGAGTCAGAGTCCAAGCCTATACTGTTTTTTTAATTCGACTGCATTCTATTGTGAGTACGTTGCATATTGCTTGAAATCGGTAATATAGAGCTCAACAGGTCGGTTGCCTTGGTTCAAAGCTCTCATCTTACTTTCTGCAGTAATTTGTAAATTAGTATCAAGGTAAAGTTCGTCCATTACTGATAAAAAATCAGTTAATGATGACAGTATGGGGTTGTCAGATTCGTAGAAGGAGTCTGCCCAGAACCTAGGTTCCCCCCTGAGGAATGAAATCAGGGTTAAAACTTTTATCCTATCAGTAGGATAAGTCTTCGGTTTCAGAGTAAAAGTAAGCAAACAAGCGTGTTTGAATTGACGATAAACTTTTCTATCGCCAAAAAAGAGATGTGGTAAAGATATTTGTGGCTATAGGTTATTTTCATGAAAAGAAGATTTTGGAGTTACTGTTCAGAAATCACTTTACGTAAAGTTTAATTTTCTACTTGTAGGTCCCTGAGATCCTGACCTAATTGGTCTACCCACTGGGACAGAGTATATACAATTTGTGGAAGAGCTGCTGGATCCATTTTTATGGATTAGTTAATATGTAAGATCTGATGTGGAATAGACCTGGTATGTCTCTTTAAGGATCACAGCTGCAGAACCAAAATAAGTATAGATATATGTTATCACTTGGCACTAGATCAAATTAAGTTATAAGATCTGTATTATGCGTTAAGTCAAGTTGTTCGAATTCTTAAATAAGTTCAGCAACAATCAAGTATACTCTTGCTGTTGCACGAATAGAGCAGAGTGTAATTAAGTAACTCAAACGGCTGCTGCGGTATACATACAATGTAACAAACTGCTTTAGACTGACAATGACGTCAGGTGGGAGTGTCACCAGTGTGTTCACAGAGAAATATCGTAGTAACTTTGACTATTGGTTTACAAGAGGAAATACTACAGAAGGAATAGATCAAAATTCCTGACGGGATGAGGAGAGATGGAAGTCAGCTCTGTACTGAGAGTGATAAGTTGTGCTGTAACAGAAGTTATGATCCACTAGGAGGAAGACCTTAGAGACCAGAGTACTGAATCACCAATGAGAGGTTCAGCTTTACTGACAGGTAACAAGTGGGTGTGACTTAACTATGGCTACGGAGAACATATACATTTTCCAATTAATGTATAGTAATGATATGTCAGACAAAAGTCCTAATTAGAAACTTGGCATGAGTAGAAACTTCTGTATAATTGAAGGGTTCCACTGTATGATATGAGATGGCAATTTGCAGTAAGCAGGTATAGACAATATAATTAAGGCTAGTTGGTAACAACATAGAGAGGTTGAAAACAGCAACTTATGCAGAGATAGTCTGTGTTATATCCATTGACAAATAACCTCAGCAGATAAAGTCAATATACTTGCGATTAGTTGGTATCAATAGAGAGGACTTGATAACAGCTTCCTAATGCAGCGAGGATGAAAAAAATTATCCACTAGTTAGAGGAAATCTGTGGAAAATAAGGAGATCAGAGATTTCTTTGGAGCTCAGAAGCTTGCTAGATACAAACAAATTAACTAAGAACCTGATGTTGCCTGTGTAAGCATTAAGTAGAGGAAGTTGGTTGGGTTAACAGAGGCTGAGTTCGTGACAGGCAAATGTGAAAATGTGCAACAACACAGGAAGCTGACAGAGTCCTGACACTTTCTGACCTTTACGTTTCCCAGAGAAACACACTAACAGGGCAGAAGACTGGCGAAAATCCTTAGTAGCCTGCAAAAAGAATTTAAGAGCACGCACAACATCCAAGTTGTTCCGCAAATGTTCCTTATGAAAGGACGGATAAGGATATAGAGAAGGAACAAGAATTTTCTGATTAAAATTTCTTTCCGAAACAACATTAGGAATGAAACCTAAACTAAGTGCGAAGAACCGCCTTATCGGCATGAAAGATAAGATAGCAATAAGAAACAATACTGCAAAGGTTTAAAAAGAGCCTGCTGCAAAACTTTAAATACAAGGTAAAGGCTACAAAGAGGAGCAACAGACTTAAACACAGGCCTGATTCTGGCCAAGGCTTGACAAAAAGATTGCACATCTGGCACATCCGCCAGACGCTTATGTAGCAAAAAAGATAAAGCATAAGTCAGACCCTTCAGAGTACTGACTGGCAAACCCTTTTCCAGACCTCCCTGGAGAAAGGACAAAAATCCTAGGAATCCTGACCCTACTCGAAGAGTAGCCCTTGGATTCACACCAATAAAGATATGATGCCATATCTTATGGTAAATCTCTTCTAGTAACAGGCTTGAGAGCCTGAATCATGGTCTCAATGACTGACTCAGAAAAACCATGCCTTAGACAGAACTAAGCAATCAATCTCTAAGCAGTCAGCTTCAGAGAAACAAAATTTGATGAAGGAAGGTACCCTGAAGTAGAAGGTCCTTCCTCAGAGACATATTCCAAGGTGGGAGAGACAACCTCTCCACTAGGTCGGCATACCAGAACCTGCGAGGTCACGCAGAGGCTATTAGATCACTGATGCTCTCTCCTGTTTAATATGTGCAAAGACTCGTGGAAAGGAAAGGAAGAAATAGGAGGAAATAGGTACGCCAGTCTGAAAACCCAAGGGACCGCCAGAGCATCTATCAAAGCGGCCTGTGGATCCCTTGACTTGAACCGTACATTAGAAGCATTTCGCCGAGACGTCAACAGATTCAACTCCAGCATCCCCCATTTGAGGTTTAAGCTGGAGAAGACCTCCGGATGGAATTCCCACTCCCGGGATGAAATATTTGTCTGTTCAGAAGCCCAATTGACCACCCCTGGAAAGTGGAAGACAGACATCAATAGTGAGCTTCCGACCACTGAACAATCCAATTCACCTCCCTGGTGGTTGATATAAACCATTGAGGTGATATTGTCTGACTGGAACCAAGCTAAGGATGACTGAGGCCAAGCCATACGAACATTTTAAATCGCTCTCAACTCCAAGATGTTAAAGAGGAGAGCAGACACTTCTGAGTCCGTAATCCCTGCACCTTAAACAAGACCCAGACTGCTTCCTAGCCCAGCAGATTGGCGTCCGTGGTCACATTACCCAGGAATGTCTCCAGAAGCACTCGCCCTGAGACAGATATTCCTGGAAAAACCACTACGGGAGAGAAACTCTTGTCGACTGATCTAGAGCTATTCACTTGAGCCAGATCCGAACATTCGCTATTTTATAGAAAAAAAACAAAAGAAATTATGTCCATAGTAACCATCAAACCAATTCCTTCCATACATTGAGTCACTGAAGAGTGAAGAAAATTAACTGCAGCTAAATGCAAACTCACAACCCTCTGGTTGCAAGATGACTAAACTATCTACCGGACAATAGACTGCAGAGAGAGGAAAAGGAACAAATCCTTGATTATCTGACCTCTGTTAGAAATCTTCACCTGGATAGAGAATCTATTAAGGTCCCCCCCAAAAAAATTCACTCTTGTAGATGGAACAAGCAGGGCCGGTGCAAGGATTTTTGTCTACACAGGCGAAGATGGATTTTACCGCTCCCCCCGCCCCCATCATGACACCATAACCCCCCCTTCCCTGACAATATAATCCCAATATTAAATAAAATCTAACAAACATAAGGGCTAGTGAGGCTAGCAAGACTGAAAACGCTCACAGGAGCCTAGCAAAAACCATACCGCACTTGCGCTGCAGTTAGCACAACACTTGTAATTCATTTATATTTTCAAATGTGCTTTGTTCTCTTGGTAACCCTTGTTGAAAATGAATACGCACATATCCTACACTAGTGGGAGCTAGCTGCTGATTGGTGCCTGCACACATTTGTCACTTGTGATTGAGTAACTAGATGTGTTCAGCTAGCTGACAGTAGTGCAATGCTGTTCCTTCAGCAAAGGATAACAAGAGAATAAAGCAAAATTGACAATAGAAGTAAAGAATGGATACAACTTTGAAGGTCAGAACCTGAGAAACTTGAGGTAAATACCTAGATCCCGTTCCAAAACAGGGACTGGAACCATCACTCCCAGAGAGGAAGGTCCTGAACCCAGTTCAAGGAATACCTCTCATCATACCTGGATTGCAGGTACTCTACAAGGAGAAATCTTCCCCTGGGAGGAAATCCAAGATTCCACTAAGTTTGGTTGGATACCAACAAACATGGCTGACCCTGCAGAAAGAAGAAAAAAAGAACTTTCCTGTAGTCTTACTCTCTTGACAAGTGGTAGAAAAACCTTATTGCATCCTTAAAGTCAGAGGATAATTCTGCCAGACCAAGTCCAATCAAGGACTCATCCTTGAGAGGAAACACCAGAAGCGTGAATATGGAGGAAACGAAAAATATTGAACCTGCAACTGCAGAACTATAAAGCCAATGCTGTACCCCTAAGCCACAGGTAGGCTTCTCAGCTGACCAAAATGTCAGCCACAATGCCCGGCGGGCTAACACAGCAAGTCTAATAGACAAGACATTGATCTAAAAGAACAAAGAAACCTATAGCTTCTTATCCATGTAACTGTAAAGGAGCAGCTACCCTCCAAAGGGATCGAAGTTCTCTGAGCCATAGTAGAAAATTCCCTTCTACTTAGGGCAGCCTGAAAATGGAGTCAGTGACAGGAAAATCCTGAAAAGGACAGGAGACAGGGTGAAAGGTATCCCTAGCTTCTCCTATTCCTGCGAAAATTTCCATAGCACGTCTAGAAACACTTCCTCAAAGTAGGAACATCACAGTGATGATAAGTTTACTAAACTTCCAAAGGTTGACAACGACAGAAGTATCAATGATGTCCAAGTAGCCAAAACCTCCGTTAACAATACACAAGGTGTTCAAGCATACAGCTGAAGGAGATAACTTCAGCATCAGATGAAGGAATTACTGTCCAAATCTCAAATCCTCCTCACCAGACTTAGGAGAGAGAGCAACCTGTGTCGCAGAATGTGGAGCAGAAACCTTACCATCTGAAACTTTAATGTCTTCTTGCCTGTTCCACTGCAGGAAAGGAAAACCATATAAAGCCACAGATACCGCAGTGGATACCTAAGTAGCAAACTCTGTAGGCAAATACACTCCTCCAGGAGATTGAGAGGAACCGCAGGGCACTGCATGCGATGCCATAGAGGCTTGGGACAGATAAGGAGAAAGCTGTGGCATTGCCTGAACAGCATCATCCTGGGAGACATGAGGCTCAGAAGACAACGACCTATCTGTACTTTCATTAGATAGAAACATGAGGCTCAACATAATATCTTTATTTTGCTAAAGATTTTCCTCACGAAACTGAAGCATTTATTCCTTAGGAATCTCTAGGAATGAATGCAAATATGTCTCTTTAAGAATCTTAAAAAAATAAAATAATACAGTGAATTGAAAGGAGAGAATTAACTAAAAAAAACCAAATTAAGTCTCATGTATAAAAAAAACTCTGCTATCTATAGAAGTACACTCATACTTAAAGCTAACGACCGGTTATAAGTACTTGAGCCTTTAAAACGGCTTTGTATTAGATAGGGACAAAAGCCAGAGGGTATGCACCTTTTCCACAATCGGTAGAAGTCAGGGTGTAAATAGGATGTTACCGTAGTGTGAACTGCCCACTTGCCCCTTTGCCACTCTTACCGGACTATATGAGGCTTTATCCAGCACGGGTATATACGATACCGCTTCAAGTGCTCTCCTCTCGTGGATCATTTGCATACATCCGTCATCACTCTGGATCATCTGCACACCCGACGTCACTCTGGCACGCCCATGTGCCTCGTCTTGGAATCCTCTCATCCAATGGCTGTCCCCAATCGGCTCACACCTCCCCACAGCTGAAGTCCGTGGTAATGCTGGTAAAGCAGGTAGCAAAATAGGAAAAGAGTCCACGGTTTCTTCCAAAATCAATATTTATTCAACAAAAATTAAAACGAAGAAGGATGACATAAACTTGAACACAAAAAGGCGGTGTGGCACTAATGTCTTACGCAAACATTAACCTATGCAGTACCATTATCATGTTATTCAGAATACAGAAATATACATAGACAAAAAATGTCCTAAACAGAAATATGCAGTAAGAAATAATACATTACAGAATATGTAGCATAGACAGATATAATTGGAAAACAAAATTTGCTAGTACAACCTACAGCAAACAATTATTGTCATATGGCTAGATACCATTGGAAAAAATACCATTGAAAAATTGTGTTTATCTAGTGCAGTATTAATCCGCACATGGTAATCATAAATATTCATCAAGCCTGAATAACATTGTGAATTGAAGAGTAGATCCAAAGGAATGTATTGTACAATGCGTTAATAAATAAACACTAATGTGTACTCCTGTCATATAAGATTACTGGCATTATTGCTGTGCAAAATAGTAAATATTAGTTCACCTAATTAAATCTGGAAAATTATTGTTTGTGTTATTGTGTTTGAAGTGTGAATATTTAAATGGGTGTGACACTGACCACTACAGGCTATGATTACGGTGCACTGCTGAAACACGTAAGCCATTAGTGTCACACCGCCTTTTTGTGTGCAAGTTGATGTAATCCTTCTTCGTTTTAATTTTTGTTGAATAAATATTGATTTTAGAAGAAACCGTGGACTCTTTTCCTATTTTGCTATCTATATAAGTACAGCAGATAAATGTATTAATTCACTGCACAATAGTGCTAACTGGCTATAAAAAACTTGGTACTAAGCCATTCTTTATTAATACGCCACCACGGTTATACTTAAACTGAAAACCTGAGATTCGATGGCCCACAGCCTTAGCAATAATTGGCTTTAATAGGGGGTTTCCCAGCACGTCTAGAAACTTATTGCACAGATGCAGAGCCAAATAATGTTTATATGGAAAAAAGCATCTACAGTCCCTGCACTTCGCTGCATATTCTCACCAGGATTTTATGTGCAAATGTAAAATCAGTGGTGCCGCATAACAAAATTTATTCTCAACGCCCACAGAACACAGTCCCTGTTCTCTTAGTTGAGTGCTGCTGAGGCAGCCATGTGCACGTAGCCCTTCTTACACAAGCGCCCTGCTGAGTGCCACAAATACAGCGTTCTGAGAATAGGGCGAAGTTAACCTGGGACAGTAAAACCCAAAATGGCGCGGCTTTGAGATTGAAGCTAGCAAACGGCAAGAGAATAAAGCGCGCATACATCGCACTTCATTCTGCCGACATCCCGGGCCATAAAATAACAATATGTTCAGAGAAAGCCCATTACCAACAGATTCTTAGTATTTTCCAGATTTAGACTTAACTGCCACATAGGAGTGACGCCGCTAAGTGAGCGCGCTCTCCTAACAGAATCCAGCCTGTTAATAAAAGGTGGCATTACCTAATAATCTGTAACTGTAAATCCTATGTTATATAACACAGAATAAAATCTGAGCCCCAACAAAGATTAACTTATTCCTAGACTAAAAGGAGATTAACCCTTAAGTCTCCTATGTTCACAGCCAAAAGTGCCTGCCCACTGCCAGCAAAAATCCTTTATAAAGGATATTGTGTCCCACATAAAGTGCAAATTGGAGCTCTTAACCCCCTCAGTGTCAGCCTCCTAGCCCCATAAGACAAAAGGCACTTACCTGCACATCTAGCTGACTGGCAGGAGGACAGCTCACCCGGCATGAAAGGAAGCCACTCCTTACAGAGACCTGTAACAAAACAGAAAGAACAGAGTAAACCTACTCAGGCTTTCTATACCAGGGCAGCAACATGTTAGGAAAACGCAGCGAAGCCCACTTCACAAGTTCCTAACTGCTTAAAAACCACCACTGCTCTACTGAAGAGACTAACGTGGAGTACAGCTAGACCCAATCTTGAGAGGAAAGATCAGAGCAAACCTACTCTGGCTTTCAAAATAATAAAATCTTGATTAAAGTGAAAAAAATCCAATCTTCTTCAGACACCAAAACTTCACCTCCTTCATCTAAGGCAAAGAGAATGACTGGGGTTTGTGGGAAGGGAAGTGATACTTAACAGCTTTGTTGTGGTGGTCTTTGCCTCCTCCTGCTGGCCAGGAGTGATATTCCCAACAGTAATTAATGATGCCGTGGACTCATCATTTCTTAGGAAAGAAAAAGAGAACTGCACTCAGTTGATTTCAAACATAAATATTAGTTAAATAGATATTTATGTTTGAAATCCAGTGAGTGTGGTCCTCTTTTTTGATTGATATATATTTTCCCCTATGTGAAGAAGATTTAATGTAAAATATTTACAGTACATACACAGTTAAACACATTATTAAATATTAATAGTCAAAACAAATGCTTTTCTATGTTTTCCGGTACTTGACTGCGAAGGGCTCCAACGTACACACACACACACACACACATATATATATATATATATATATATATATATATATATATATATATATATATGTAAATTTATATAAAGTATATGTGTTGTACTGTATATTTACTGTACATATTTAACATTCCAATGTTCTTTACTTACAGGATAATGTCCTTTTTATTGTAAATACATAAATCTAAATAAATATGTATTTCTATTCCTTTAGATATATAGGTATAGATATGTATTTTACATGAACAGTATCAGATATATATAGAAATATATATTTAATAATAAAAAGTACATTATTTTCTATCACCTAGATTACGAGTTTTGAGCGCTATAGGGAAAGTAAAGAACGCCACAAAAGTTGCGTTATTTAACCCCTATAGCTCTGCCATGACAAGTTTTAAAAAACCCGACTTGTGCGTGCGATATGGCTGCGTTGAGCTCCATACCGCACACAAAAGCAGCGGTGTTCTGACGTGCTCGTGCACACTTTCCCCATAGACATCAATAGGGAGAGCCGGCAAAAAGTCTAACACCTGCGATCGCGGAAAAAAAAGCCCTGTAACGCAACCTCATTGATGTATATGGGGAAAAAGAAAAGACAGTTTAAACCTAACACCCTAACATAAACCCTGAGTCTAAGTACCCCTAAACTGCCCCTGACATCGCCGACGCTTGCCTACAGTTATTAACCCCTAATCTGCCACTCCCGATATCGCCGCCGCCTAAATAAAATTATTAACAACTAATCTGCCGCTCCCGATATCGCCGCCACTATACTAAATTTATTAACCCCTTTTCCGCTGCACCCCCACATCGCCGCAACTATATTAAAGTTATTAACCCCTATTCCGCCACTCCTGATATCGCCACCACCTAAATAAAGCTATTAACCCCTAAACCTCTGGCCTCCCACATCACTACCACTAAATAAACCTATTAACACCTAAACCGGCAGCCCCTTACATCGCAACAACCTAAATTAAACTATTAACCCCTAACCCTAACGTAACCCTAATCCAAACCATAACCTAACCCTAACACCCCCTAACTTTAGCATAATTAAACTAGATCTAAATTAAACTTACAATTATTAACTAAATAACCTATTAACCCCTAAACTGTCAGCCCCCACATCACAACAACAAATTAAACTATTAACTCATAACCCTAAACCTACCCATGCCCTAACCCTAACACCCCCTAAATTTAAAATAATTAAAATAGATCTAAATTAAATTTACAATTATTAACTAAATAATACCTAGTTAAAACTAAATACCTGTGAAATAAAACCTAAGCTAGCTACAATATAACTAATAGTTATATTGTAGCTACCTTAGGTTTTATTTTTATTTCACAGGTAAGTTTGTATTTATTTTAACTAGGTAGACTAGTTAGTAAATAGTTATTAACTATTTACTAACTTTGGCCTAGATTTAGAGTTTGGCGGTAGCCGTGAAAACCAGCGTTAGAGGCTCCTAACGCTGGTTTTTACCGCCCTCTGGTATTTAGAGTCAGTCAGGAAAGGGTCTAACGCTCACTTTCCAGCCGCGACTTTTCCATACCGCAGATCCCCTTACGTCAATTGCGTATCCTATCTTTTCAATGGGATCTTTCTAACTCCGGTATTTAGAGTCGTGGCTGAAGTGAGCGTTAGAAATCTAACGACAAAACTCCAGCCGCAGAAAAAAGTCAGTAGTTAAGAGCTTTCTGGGCTAACGCCGGTTTATAAAGCTCTTAACTACTGTGCTCTAAAGTACACTAACACCCATAAACTACCTATGTACCCCTAAACCGAGGTCCCCCCACATCGCCACCACTCGATTAAATTTTTTTAACCCCTAATCTGCCGACCGCCACCTATGTTATACTTATGTACTCCTAATCTGCTGCCCCTAACACCGCCGACCCCTATATTATATTTATTAACCCCTAACCTGCCCCCCACAACGTCGCCGCCAGCTACCTACAATAATTAACCCCTAATCTGCCGACCGCAAAGAGCCGTCACCTACATTATCCTTATGTACCCCTAATCTGCTGCCCCTAACACCGCCGACCCCTATATTATATTTATTAACCCCTAACCTGCCCCCCACAACGTCGCCGCCAGCTACCTACAATAATTAACCCCTAATCTGCCGACCGCAAAGAGCCGCCACCTACGTTATCCTTATGTACCCCTAATCTGCTGCCCCTAACACCGCCGACCCCTATATTATATTTATTAACCCCTAATCTGCCCCCCTCAACGTCGCCTCCACCTGCCTACACTTATTAACCCCTAATCTTCCGACCGAATCTCGCCGCTACTGTAATAAATGGATTAACCCCTAAAGCTAAGTCTAACCCTAACACTAACACCCCCCTAAGTTAAATATAATTTAAATCTAACGAAATAAATGAACTCTTATTAAATAAATTATTCCTATTTAAAGCTAAATACTTACCTGTAAAATAAACCCTAATATAGCTACAATATAAATTATAATTATATTATAGCTATTTTAGGATTAATATTTATTTTACAGGCAACTTTGTAATTATTTTAATCAGGTACAATAGCTATTAAATAGTTAAGAACTATTTAATAGTTACCTAGTTAAAATAATTACAAAATTACCTGTAAAATAAATCCTAACCTAAGTTACAATTAAACCTAACACTACACTATCAATAAATTAATTAAATAAAATACCTACAATTATCTACAATTAAACCTAACACTACACTATCAATAAATTAATTAAATAAAATTCCTACAATTATCTACAATTAAACCTAACACTACACTATCAATAAATTAATTAAATACAATTCCTACAAATAAATACAATGAAATAAACTAACTAAAGTACAAAAAATAAAAAAGAACTAAGTTACAAAAAATAAAAAAATATTTACAAACATTAGAAAAATATTACAACAATTTTAAACTAATTACACCTACTCTAAGCCCCCTAATAAAATAACAAAGCCCCCCAAAATAAAAAAATGCCCTACCCTATTCTAAATTAAAAAAGTTCAAAGCTCTTTTACCTTACCAGGCCTGAACAGGGCCCTTTGCGGGGCATGCCCCAAAGAATTCAGCTCTTTTGCCTGTAAAAAAAACACATACAATACCCCCCCCCAACATTACAACCCACCACCCACATACCCCTAATCTAACCCAAACCCCCCTTAAATAAACCTAACACTAAGCCCCTGAAGATCTTCCTACCTTATCTTCACCATACCAAGTTCACCGATCGGTCCTCGGAAGTCTTGATCCAAGCCTCGGAAGTGTTGATCCAAGCCCAAGCGGGGGGCTGAAGAGTGACGTCCATCCTCGGGCTGAAGTCTGGATCCAAGCGGCGACTGAAGAAATCCATCATCGGGCTGAAGTCGGAAGTCCATCATCGGGATGAAGTCTTCTATCAAACAGCATCTTCAATCTTCTTTCTTCCGGAGCCATCATCTTTCAGCCGACGCGGAACATCCTCTTCTCCTGACGCCTACTCGCCGAATGACGGTTCCTTTAAATGACGTCATCCAAGATGGCGTCCGTCGAATTCCGATTGGCTGATAGGATTCTATCAGCCATTCGGAATTAAGGTAGGAAAATTCTGATTGGCTGATGGAATCAGCCAATCAGATTGAAGTTCAATCCAATTGGCTGATCCGATCAGCCAATCAGATTGAGCTCGCATTCTATTGGCTGTTCCGATCAGCCAATAGAATGCAAGCTCAATCTGATTGGCTGATTCCATCAGCCAATCAGAATTTTCCTACCTTAATTCCGATTGGCTGATAGAATCCTACCAGCCAATCGGAATTCGATGGCCGCCATCTTGGATGACGTCATTTAAAGGAACCGTCATTCGGCGAGTAGGCGTCGGGAGAAGAGGATGTTCCGCGTCGGCTGGAAGATGATGGCTCCGGAAGAAAGAAGATTGAAGATGCTGCTTGATAGAAGACTTCATCCCGATGATGGACTTCCGACTTCAGCCCGATGATGGATTTCTTCAGTCGCCGCTTGGATCCAGACTTCAGCCCGAGGATGGACGTCACTCTTCAGCCCCCCGCTTGGGCTTGGATCAACACTTCCGAGGCTTGGATCAAGACTTCCGAGGACCAATCGGTGAACCTGGTATGGTGAAGATAAGGTAGGAAGATCTTCAGGGGCTTAGTGTTAGGTTTATTTAACCCCTTAATGACCACAGCACTTTTCCATTTTCTGTCCGTTTAGGACCAAGGCTATTTTTACATTTTTGCGGTGTTTGTGTTTAGCTGTAATTTTCCTCTTGCTCATTTACTGTACCCACACATATTATATACCGTTTTTCTCGCCATTAAATGGACTTTCTAAAGATACCATTATTTTCATCATATCTTATAATTTACTATAAAAAAAATTATAAAATATGAGGAAAAAATGGAAAAAAACACACTTTTTCTAACTTTGACCCCCAAAATCTGTTACATATCTACAACCACCAAAAAACACCCATGCTAAATAGTTTCTAAATTTTGTCCTGAGTTTAGAAATACCCAATGTTTACATGTTCTTTGCTTTTTTTTGCAAGTTATAGGGCCATAAATACAAGTAGCACTTTGCTATTTCCAAACCATTTTTTTTCAAAATTAGCGCTAGTTACATTAGAACACTAATATCTTTCAGGAATCCCTGAATATCCCTTGACATGTATATATTTTTTTTTAGAAGACATCCCAAAGTATTGATCTAGGCCAATTTTGGTATATTTCATACCACCATTTCACCGCCAAATGCAATCAAATACAAAACATCGTTCACTTTTTCACAAATTTTTTCACAAACTTTCGGTTTCTCACTGAAATTATTTACAAACAGCTTGTGCAATTATGGCATAAATGCTTGTAAATGCTTCTCTGGGATCCCCTTTGTGCAGAAATAGCAGACATATATGGCTTTGGCGTTGCTTTTTGGTAATTAGAAGGCCGCTAAATGCCACTGCGCACCACACGTGTATTATGCCCAGCAGTTAAGGGGTTAATTAGGGAGCTTTTAGGGAGCTTGTAGGGTTAATTTTAGCTTTAGTGTAGTGTAGTAGACGACCCCAAGTATTGATCTAGGCCCATTTTGGTATATTTAATGCCACCATTTCACCGCCAAATGCGATCAAATTAAAAAAAACTTTAAATTTTTCACAATTTTAGGTTTCTCACTGAAATTATTTACAAACAGCTTGTGCAATTATGGCACAAATGGTTGTAAATGCTTCTCTGGAATCCCCTTTGTTCAGAAATAGCAGACATATATGACTTTGGTGTTGCTTTCTGGTAATTAGAAGGCCGCTAAATGCTGCTGCGCCTCACACGTGTATTATGGCTAGCAGTGAAGGGGTTAATTAGGGAGTTTGTAGGAAGTTTGCAGGGTTAATTTTAGCTTTAGTGTAGAGATCAGCCTCCCACCTGACACATCCCACCCCCTGATCCCTCCCAAACAGCTCCCTTCCCTCCCCCACCCCACAATTGTCCCCGCCATCTTAAGTACTGGCAGAAAGTCTGCCAGTACTAAAATAAAAGGGTTTTTAAAAATAATAAAAAATTTTTTTAGCATATTTACATATGCTACTGTGTAGGATCCCCCCCTTAGCCCCCAACCTCCCTGATCCCCCCCAAAACCGCTCTCTAACCCTCCCCTCTGCCTTATTGGGGGCCATCTTGGGTACTGGCAGCTGTCTGCCAGTACCCAGTTTGCAAGGAAATATGTTGTTTTTTTATTTTTTCCCCGGTTTTTCTGTAGTGTAGCTTCCTCCTCCCCACAGACCAACCCCCACCACCTAAATGATTGCTTTTTTATAACATTTTTTTTACATTTTTTTTTATTTTCCTGAACTTTTTTTTCTGTGTGTAGCGGTTCCCACCCGCTCCCTCCCCGTGCACGCGCCCGCCCCCACCCTCCCGTGCACGTGCGCGCGTCAGTGCGCGGCCCTGGCATACCGGCCCACGATCCCGCCCCCCTCCACATCACGAGGGCCATCGATGGCCGCCACCCGCCTCCCGGTTCGGCTCCCACCCACCAACGCACTGTAAGCCACCGATCTCCGGTGCAGAGAGGGCCACAGAGTGGCTCTCTCTGCACCGGATGGCTTAGAAAGGTTATTGCAGGATGCCTCCATATCGAGGCATCACTGCAATAACCGGAAAGCAGCTGGAAGCGAGCAGGATCGCTTCCAGCTGCTTTCCACACCGAGGACGTGCAGGGTACGTCCTCAGGCGTTAACTGCCTTTTTTTTGAGGACGTACCCTGCACGTCCTCGGTCATTAAGGGGTTAAGGGGGGTTTGGGTTAGATTAGGGGTATGTGGGTGGTGGGTTGTAATGTTGGGGGGGGGGTATTGTATGTGTTTTTTTTACAGGCAAAAGAGCTGAATTCTTTGGGGCATGCCCCGCAAAGGGCCCTGTTCAGGGCTGGTAAGTTAAAAGAGCTTTGAACTATTGTAATTTAGAATAGTGTAGGGCATTTTTTTATTTTGGGGGGCTTTGTTATTTTATTAGGTGGCTTAGAGTAGGTGTAATTAGTTTAAAATTGTTGTAATATTTTTCTAATGTTTGTAAAAAAAATGTTATTTTTTGTAACTTAGTTCATTTTTATTTTTTGTACTTTAGTTAGTTTATTTCATTGTATTTATTTGTAGATATTTTATTTAAATAATTTATTGATAGTGTAGTGTTAGGTTTAATTGTAGATAATTGTAGGTATTTTATTTAATTAATTTATTGATAGTGTAGTGTTAGGTTTAATTGTAACTTAGGTTAGGATTTATTTTACAGGTAATTTTGTAATTATTTTAACTATTTTAGCTATTAAATAGTTCTTAACTATTTAATAGCTATTGTACCTGGTTAAAATAAATACAAAGTTACCTGTAAAATAAATATAAATCCTAAAATAGCTATAATATAATTATAATTTATATTGTAGCTATATTAGGATTTATTTTACAGGTAAGTATTTAGCTTTAAATAGGAATAATTTATTTAATAAGAGTTAATTTATTTCGTTAGATTTAAATTATATTTAATTTAGGGGGGTGTTAGTGTATACCAGCGTTAGAGGCTCCTAACGCTGGTTTTTACCGCCCTCTGGTATTTAGAGTCAGTCAGGAAAGGGTCTAACGCTCACTTTCCAGCCGCGACTTTTCCATACCGCAGATCCCCTTACGTCAATTGCGTATCCTATCTTTTCAATGGGATCTTTCTAACTCCGGTATTTAGAGTCGTGGCTGAAGTGAGCGTTAGAAATCTAACGACAAAACTCCAGCCGCAGAAAAAAGTCAGTAGTTAAGAGCTTTCTGGGCTAACGCCGGTTTATAAAGCTCTTAACTACTGTGCTCTAAAGTACACTAACACCCATAAACTACCTATGTACCCCTAAACCGAGGTCCCCCCACATCGCCACCACTCGATTAAATTTTTTTAACCCCTAATCTGCCGACCGCCACCTATGTTATACTTATGTACTCCTAATCTGCTGCCCCTAACACCGCCGACCCCTATATTATATTTATTAACCCCTAACCTGCCCCCCACAACGTCGCCGCCAGCTACCTACAATAATTAACCCCTAATCTGCCGACCGCAAAGAGCCGTCACCTACATTATCCTTATGTACCCCTAATCTGCTGCCCCTAACACCGCCAAGCCCTATATTATATTTATTAACCCCTAACCTGCCCCCCACAACGTCGCCGCCAGCTACCTTTAATAATTAACCCCTAATCTGCCGACCGCAAAGAGCCGCCACCTACGTTATCCTTATGTACCCCTAATCTGCTGCCCCTAACACCGCCGACCCCTATATTATATTTATTAACCCCTAATCTGCCCCCCTCAACGTCGCCTCCACCTGCCTACACTTATTAACCCCTAATCTTCCGACCGAATCTCGCCGCTACTGTAATAAATGGATTAACCCCTAAAGCTAAGTCTAACCCTAACACTAACACCCCCCTAAGTTAAATATAATTTAAATCTAACGAAATAAATGAACTCTTATTAAATAAATTATTCCTATTTAAAGCTAAATACTTACCTGTAAAATAAACCCTAATATAGCTACAATATAAATTATAATTATATTATAGCTATTTTAGGATTAATATTTATTTTACAGGCAACTTTGTAATTATTTTAACCAGGTACAATAGCTATTAAATAGTTAAGAACTATTTAATAGTTACCTAGTTAAAATAATTACAAAATTACCTGTAAAATAAATCCTAACCTAAGTTACAATTAAACCTAACACTACACTATCAATAAATTAATTAAATAAAATACCTACAATTATCTACAATTAAACCTAACACTACACTATCAATAAATTAATTAAATAAAATACCTACAATTATCTACAATTAAACCTAACACTACACTATCAATAAATTAATTAAATACAATTCCTACAAATAAATACAATGAAATAAACTAACTAAAGTACAAAAAATAAAAAAGAACTAAGTTACAAAAAATAAAAAAATATTTACAAACATTAGAAAAATATTACAACAATTTTAAACTAATTACACCTACTCTAAGCCCCCTAATAAAATAACAAAGCCCCCCAAAATAAAAAAATGCCCTACCCTATTCTAAATTAAAAAAGTTCAAAGCTCTTTTACCTTACCAGGCCTGAACAGGGCCCTTTGCGGGGCATGCCCCAAAGAATTCAGCTCTTTTGCCTGTAAAAAAAACACATACAATACCCCCCCCCCAACATTACAACCCACCACCCACATACCCCTAATCTAACCCAAACCCCCCTTAAATAAACCTAACACTAAGCCCCTGAAGATCTTCCTACCTTATCTTCACCATACCAAGTTCACCGATCGGTCCTCGGAAGTCTTGATCCAAGCCTCGGAAGTGTTGATCCAAGCCCAAGCGGGGGGCTGAAGAGTGACGTCCATCCTCGGGCTGAAGTCTGGATCCAAGCGGCGACTGAAGAAATCCATCATCGGGCTGAAGTCGGAAGTCCATCATCGGGATGAAGTCTTCTATCAAACAGCATCTTCAATATTCTTTCTTCCGGAGCCATCATCTTTCAGCCGACGCGGAACATCCTCTTCTCCTGACGCCTACTCGCCGAATGACGGTTCCTTTAAATGACGTCATCCAAGATGGCGTCCGTCGAATTCTGATTGGCTGATAGGATTCTATCAGCCATTCGGAATTAAGGTAGGAAAATTCTGATTGGCTGATGGAATCAGCCAATCAGATTGAAGTTCAATCCAATTGGCTGATCCGATCAGCCAATCAGATTGAGCTCGCATTCTATTGGCTGTTCCGATCAGCCAATAGAATGCGAGCTCAATCTGATTGGCTGATTCCATCAGCCAATCAGAATTTTCCTACCTTAATTCCGATTGGCTGATAGAATCCTACCAGCCAATCAGAATTCGACGGCCGCCATCTTGGATGACGTCATTTAATGGAACCGTCATTCGGCGAGTAGGCGTCGGGAGAAGAGGATGTTCCGCGTCGGCTGGAAGATGATGGCTCCGGAAGAAAGAAGATTGAAGATGCTGCTTGATAGAAGACTTCATCCCGATGATGGACTTCCGACTTCAGCCCGATGATGGATTTCTTCAGTCGCCGCTTGGATCCAGACTTCAGCCCGAGGATGGACGTCACTCTTCAGCCCCCCGCTTGGGCTTGGATCAACACTTCCGAGGCTTGGATCAAGACTTCCGAGGACCGATCGGTGAACCTGGTATGGTGAAGATAAGGTAGGAAGATCTTCAGGGGCTTAGTGTTAGGTTTATTTAACCCCTTAATGACCACAGCACTTTTCCATTTTCTGTCCGTTTAGGACCAAGGCTATTTTTACATTTTTGCGGTGTTTGTGTTTAGCTGTAATTTTCCTCTTGCTCATTTACTGTACCCACACATATTATATACCGTTTTTCTCGCCATTAAATGGACTTTCTAAAGATACCATTATTTTCATCATATCTTATAATTTACTATAAAAAAAATTATAAAATATGAGGAAAAAATGGAAAAAAACACACTTTTTCTAACTTTGACCCCCAAAATCTGTTACATATCTACAACCACCAAAAAACACCCATGCTAAATAGTTTCTAAATTTTGTCCTAAGTTTAGAAATACCCAATGTTTACATGTTCTTTGCTTTTTTTGCAAGTTATAGGGCCATAAATACAAGTAGCACTTTGCTATTTCCAAACCATTTTTTTTCAAAATTAGCGCTAGTTACATTAGAACACTAATATCTTTCAGGAATCCCTGAATATCCCTTGACATGTATATATTTTTTTTTAGAAGACATCCCAAAGTATTGATCTAGGCCAATTTTGGTATATTTCATACCACCATTTCACTGCCAAATGCAATCAAATACAAAACATCATTCACTTTTTCACAAATTTTTTCACAAACTTTCGGTTTCTCACTGAAATTATTTACAAACAGCTTGTGCAATTATGGCATAAATGCTTGTAAATGCTTCTCTGGGATCCCCTTTGTACAGAAATAGCAGACATATATGGCTTTGGCGTTGCTTTTTGGTAATTAGAAGGCCGCTAAATGCCACTGCGCACCACACGTGTATTATGCCCAGCAGTTAAGGGGTTAATTAGGGAGCTTTTAGGGAGCTTGTAGGGTTAATTTTAGCTTTAGTGTAGTGTAGTAGACGACCCCAAGTATTGATCTAGGCCCATTTTGGTATATTTAATGCCACCATTTCACCGCCAAATGCGATCAAATTAAAAAAAACTTTAAATTTTTCACAATTTTAGGTTTCTCACTGAAATTATTTACAAACAGCTTGTGCAATTATGGCACAAATGGTTGTAAATGCTTCTCTGGAATCCCCTTTGTTCAGAAATAGCAGACATATATGACTTTGGCGTTGCTTTCTGGTAATTAGAAGGCCGCTAAATGCTGCTGCGCCTCACACGTGTATTATGGCTAGCAGTGAAGGGGTTAAATAGGGAGTTTGTAGGAAGCTTGCAGGGTTAATTTTAGCTTTAGTGTAGAGATCAGCCTCCCACCTGACACATCCCACCCCCTGATCCCTCCCAAACAGCTCCCTTCCCTCCCCCACCCCACAATTGTCCCCGCCATCTTAAGTACTGGCAGAAAGTCTGCCAGTACTAAAATAAAAGGGTTTTTAAAAATAATAAAAAATTTTTTTTTTAGCATATTTACATATGCTACTGTGTAGGATCCCCCCCTTAGCCCCCAACCTCCCTGATCCCCCCCAAAACCGCTCTCTAACCCTCCCCTCTGCCTTATTGGGGGCCATCTTGGGTACTGGCAGCTGTCTGCCAGTACCCAGTTTGCAAGGAAATATGTTGTTTTTTTATTTTTTCCCCGGTTTTTCTGTAGTGTAGCTTCCTCCTCCCCACAGACCAACCCCCACCACCTAAATGATTGCTTTTTTCTAACATTTTTTTTACATTTTTTTTTATTTTCCTGAACTTTTTTTTCTGTGTGTAGCGGTTCCCACCCACTCCCTCCCCGTGCACGCGCCCGCCCCCACCCTCCCGTGCACGTGCGCGCGTCAGTGCGCGGCCCTGGCATACCGGCCCACGATCCCGCCCCCCTCCACATCACGAGGGCCATCGATGGCCACCACCCGCCTCCCGGTTCGGCTCCCACCCACCAACGCACTGTAAGCCACCGATCTCCGGTGCAGAGAGGGCCACAGAGTGGCTCTCTCTGCACCGGATGGCTTAGAAAGGTTATTGCAGGATGCCTCCATATCGAGGCATCACTGCAATAACCGGAAAGCAGCTGGAAGCGAGCAGGATCGCTTCCAGCTGCTTTCCACACCGAGGACGTGCAGGGTACGTCCTCAGGCGTTAACTGCCTTTTTTTTGAGGACGTACCCTGCACGTCCTCGGTCGTTAAGGGGTTAAGGGGGGTTTGGGTTAGATTAGGGGTATGTGGGTGGTGGGTTGTAATGTTGGGGGGGGGTATTGTATGTGTTTTTTTTACAGGCAAAAGAGCTGAATTCTTTGGGGCATGCCCCGCAAAGGGCCCTGTTCAGGGCTGGTAAGTTAAAAGAGCTTTGAACTATTGTAATTTAGAATAGTGTAGGGCATTTTTTTATTTTGGGGGGCTTTGTTATTTTATTAGGGGGCTTAGAGTAGGTGTAATTAGTTTAAAATTGTTGTAATATTTTTCTAATGTTTGTAAAAAAAATGTTATTTTTTGTAACTTAGTTCTTTTTTATTTTTTGTACTTTAGTTAGTTTATTTCATTGTATTTATTTGTAGATATTTTATTTAAATAATTTATTGATAGTGTAGTGTTAGGTTTAATTGTAGATAATTGTAGGTATTTTATTTAATTAATTTATTGATAGTGTAGTGTTAGGTTTAATTGTAACTTAGGTTAGGATTTATTTTACAGGTAATTTTGTAATTATTTTAACTATTTTAGCTATTAAATAGTTCTTAACTATTTAATAGCTATTGTACCTGGTTAAAATAAATACAAAGTTACCTGTAAAATAAATATAAATCCTAAAATAGCTATAATATAATTATAATTTATATTGTAGCTATATTAGGATTTATTTTACAGGTAAGTATTTAGCTTTAAATAGGAATAATTTATTTAATAAGAGTTAATTTATTTGGTTAGATTTAAATTATATTTAATTTAGGGGGGTGTTAGTGTCAGGGTTAGAATTAGCTTTAGGGATTAATACATTTATTAGAATAGCGGTGAGCTCCAGTCGGCAGATTAGGGGTTAATGTTTGAAGTTAGGTGTCGGCGATGTTAGGGAGGGCAGATTAGGGGTTAATACTATTTATTATAGGGTTATTGAGGTGGGAGTGAGGCGGATTAGGGGTTAATAACTTTATTATAATAGCGGTGCGGTCCGCTCGGCAGATTAGGGGTTAATAAGTGTAGGCAGGTGGAGGCGACGTTGTGGGGGGCAGATTAGGGGTTAATAAATATAATATAGGGGTCGGCAGTGTTAGGGGCAGCAGATTAGGGGTACATAGGGATAATGTAAGTAGCGGCGGTTTACGGAGCGGCAGATTAGGGGTTAATAATAATATGCAGGTGTCAGCGATAGCGGGGGCGGCAGAATAGGGGTTAATAAGTGTAAGGTTAGGGGTGTTTAGACTCGGGGTACATGTTAGAGTGTTAGGTGCAGACGTAGGAAGTGTTTCCCCATAGCAAACAATGGGGCTGCGTTAGGAGCTGAACGCAGCTTTTTTGCAGGTGTTAGTTTTTTTTCAGCTCAAACAGCCCATTGTTTTCTATGGGGGAATCGTGCACGAGCACATTTTTGAAGCTGGCCGCGTCCGTAAGCACCTCTGGTATCGAGAGTTGAAGTTGCAGTAAATATGCTCTACGCTCCTTTTTTGGAGCCTAACACAGCCATTCTGTGAACTCTAAATACCAGCGGTATTTAAAAGGTGCGGCCAGAAAAAAGCACGCGTAGCTAACGCACCCCTTTGGCCGCAAAACTCTAAATCTAGGCCTATCTAGTTAAAATAAATACAACCTTACCTGTGAAATAAAACCTAACCTGCCTTATACTAAAACCTAACATTACAAAAAATAAAAAAACCTACCATAAAAAAAACAAACAAACGAAATTATTAAAAAAATAAAGATTATTCCTATTCTAATACCCTTTAAAAAAAACACACCAAAATAAAACAACCCTAATCTAGAATAAACTACCAAGGGCCTTTCAAAGGGCCTTTTGGTGGTTGTGGTGGTGGTGGTGGTGGGGGCTTAAAAGGGCCTTTTGTAGGGCATTGCTCTGAGTTAACAGCTCTTTTGCTCCAAAAGAAATACAAACACCCCCTAACACTATACAAACCCCCACCCCCCAAACTTTCAAGGGCCCTTAAAAGGGTCTTTTGGAGGGCTTTGTCCTAAGTTAAACAGCTCTTTTGCTAAAACAGAAACACCCCCTAAAAATATACATTACACAAAAAAATTATCAAAAATAAAAAAGAATTACACCTAATCTAACAGCCTATCAAAATAAGAAAGCCCACCCAAAAAAAAAAAAAAACCTAGACTACAATACATTACCAATGGCCCTTAAAAGGGCCTTTTGTGGGGCATTGCCCCAAAGATATCAGCTCTTTTACCTGTAAAAAAAACACAAAGACCCCCCCAACAGTAAAACCCACCATCCAACCAACCCCCCAAAATAAAAAACCTAATTCTAAAAAAACCTAAGATACCCATTGCCCTGAAAAGGGCATTTGCATGGGCATTGCCCTTAAAAGGGCATTTAGCTCTTTTATTGACTAGACCCTAAACTAAAAAATAAAACCCATCCAATAAATCCTTAAAAAAGTCCCGCTTGAACGATCTTCATCCCGGAGTTGAAGTCCTAATCCAGGCGGTGAGAAGTCTTCATCCAGACGGCCTGCTCAATCTTCTATCTTGATCCCGGAGGCATGGAGTGGGTCCATCCTGAAGACATCCGGTGCAGAGCATCCTCTTCATATGGTCGCCGCCGTACACTGAATCTTCAATGCAAGGGACGGGATTCAAGATGTCGTCCCTTGCATTCAGAATCTATTGGCTGAAAACTTGAATCAGCCAATTGGAATTAGGGTTGCTAAAATCCTATTGGCTGTTCAAATCAGCCAATAGGATTTAAGCAGCTCTAATTCTTTTGGATGATTCATGAATTATCCAATTCATGGTTAATTTTTTTTTAAGTGGCAGCGATATCAGGAGCGCCAGATTTGGGGTTTGCGATGCGGGAGGGCCTTGGTTTAGGGGTTAATAGGTAGTTTATGGGTGTTAGTGTACTTTTTAACATGTTAGTTATGAGTTTTATGTTACAGCTTTGTAATGTTGCAAATAAGTAGATTTCCAGCCTCCAGGGAAAATTAAAAGACCTTTATTTCGTTTTCACAGGGTCCATGAAACAAACGACAACGTTTCAAACCACACACTGGTTCTTAATCATGATTAAGAACCAGTGTGTGGTTTGAAACGTTGTCGTTTGTTTCATGGACACTGTGAAAAAGAAATAAAGGTCTTTAAATTTTCCCTGGGGGCTGGAAATCTACTTATTTGCAATTATACATTGGGACCTGGCTAGTCCTGCTCCTTGCCACAGGAAAGAAAAGAAAAAAGGTGCTGTATCCCATACTATCATTTTGACAGCTTTGTAGCGTAACACTCATAACTACTGACTTTAGATGGCGGTACAGATCTTGTCGTTTTAGGCTGTAACGCTCGCTTTTAGCCTCACCACAAAACTCGTAATACCGGTGCTATGGAAGTCCCATGAAAAAATGTCATTTTTAGGAGTGCGGGACTGACGGTGCAGTACAGGCTAAAAGGCTTGCGGTACGCCTATACAGACAAGACTTGTAATGGCTGCATTAGGGAAAATGATGCGTTATGGGCCACAACGTTGCTATTTGACACATAACACAAAACTCGTAATCTAGGTGATTGTGAAGAACATAGGAATGTAAAATATGCGTTTTTCGCATCACGTTTCGCGATTTAGATCTTTACGTGGTTGGGTTAGCACACATGAAACTGTTAAGGTGTGTTCCTGAAATATTACATATAAAATATTAAACATAATTAATAAAAATATTAATTAATATTATTAAAAATTATTAAAGTAACTATAAAATATTCTAAATAATCCATAGAATATCTTTAACTTTAAGGTGCGTTACTGAAATATTAAATATTTAAAAAATAATAATAATAAAAATATTAAACATACTGAAAAAATATAGATATATTGGGGCCGATTTTTCAAACAGTCAATCGGCCCCAATGCATCTTTTTCCGCCCGAGCCTTTAGGCTTGCAGGAAACAGAATTTAAGAAGCAGCAGTCTTAAGACCGCTGCTCCTTAACTCATACGCCTCCTCTGAGGCTGCGGACAGCAATCTGCCCGATCGTGTACGATCGGGTTAATTGACACCCCCTGCTAGCGGTGAATCTGCAGGGGGCGGTATTGCACAAGCAGTTCACCAGAAATTCTTGTGCAAGGTTAAATGCAGACAGCTTATGCTGTCGGCATTCAGCAATGTCTAGCGGACATGATCCGCTACAGCGGATCATGTTCCACCAGACATTGATAAACCGGCCCCCTAGTATGGATTATTTAGAATATTTTACAGTATGTTTAATAATTTTTTTAAATTTTTATGAATTTTACCAGCTAACTTCCCTTTAATGCCGGGAATTTCAAAATTGTGATGCGTAATTGCAATTAGTGGCCTTTTGATTACCAACAAGCCATGCATCTCTGCTATTTCTGAACAAAAAGGATCCCTGAGAAGCTTTTACAACATTTTTTTTATATGATCACATTTGCAGTTGAAATGGTGGCATGAAATATATCAAAATGGCCTAGATCAATACCTTGTGCTGTCTACTTAAAAAAATATATATAGTTTTGATGGATAGAAAATAACAAGGCTCTATTTCTGTTTAAATGGAGGGATGGCAAAAATGTTAAAAAGTCTCCAGTATTTTGGGCAAGTATTTCTCTGAAATTCCTGGTAGCGGAAGGGGTTAATAAGCACCATCTCTCTCTTTCTCAAATGGTCAGATTATGAAATAATAATAACAAATGAAATTACAAAACCCTGAGCAGCAAAATCCATACTGCAGCCGCCAGCTAATTTATTCATTCATACTCCATTGCCATCTCTAAAACTGTTTACCAATTTACTGCTCACTTTAGTTGGATATCAAATAAAAATGTCAGTGTAATCAAGGAGACAACTATGACAAGTTATCTATTTTTTAAAGATCCTTTGGTTGTACTATGTTACAATCAATTTTACATTCAAATCATCCTACAGTACTGTTTAAGTGAGTGTATCAGTGAGACTCATTCCTTCTGTTACTTACTATAGCTGCTGTGTAGTGTGTGTGCTGCTGCCCCTGAACCACTTACTGAGGGAAGGTAGTTGAGCGTGAGCACCGAGTTCCTGGGCAGGCTGAAGTGACTTGCATTCAGCAGCACACATAATATATATTTAATATATATGTAAACTAGTGCACACCTATTGCTAGGATACCGATCAGGGCAACAGACAGCACTGTGCAGCCTCCTCTGCAGCCATGCTCTCTTCATAGTGAAAATGAAAGGTGCACATAGGAGCATCCTCTTTATTTCAAGTAGGCTCTGCAATGAAAATAAAAGGTGCATGTGCTTTCAATGGTTCTTTTTCGTCCCTTTCATAGAATGATCTTAATTTGGCTATAGACATTAATTGTTTCCAACTCACCCTTAAAAAGACATGAAAGTCACTTAAAGGGACAGTCAAGTCCAAAAAAAACTTTCATGTTTTAAATAGGGCATGCAATTTTAAACAACTTCCCAATTAACTTTTATCACCAATTTTGCTTTGTTCTCTTGGTATTCTTAGTTGAAAGCTAAAACTAGGAGGTTCATATGCTAATTTCTTAGACCTTGAAGACTGCCTCTAATCTGAATACATTTTGACCACTAGAGGGCATTAGTTTACATGTTTCATATAGATAGCATTGAAATCATGCACGTAAAGTGACCTAGGAGTGAGCACTGATTGGCTAAACTGCATGTCTGTCAAAATAAGGAGGCAGTCAGCAGAAGCTTAGATACAAGATAATTACAGAGGTAAAATGTGTATTATTATAACTGTGTTGGTTATGCAAAACTGGGGAATGGGTAATAAAGGGATTATCTTTCATTTTAAACAACAAAAATTCTGGTGTTGACTGTCCCTTTAACATTCATGGTTCTGATAGAGCTACTTTTCTACTTACATATGCAAAAACATTAAATACCATATCCTATGCTTTCTTCTAATATACAAAAAAGTCCAGCGACAAAATATTTCCCTTATCAATCCCTTTAAGTGCACTACATGGATATCTCTAAACAATTCCACCTCCTTATGACTGGTTGCAGTCATGAGATGTTTATGACCTTTTGTCCCCAGCATTGATAACACTGGTACGTATATCGTTTAGGCGCCGGGCGGGTGTTACTGCCTAATAACTTTAAGCAACTTTCTAATTTACTCCTATTATCAATTTTTCTTCGTTCTATTGGTATCTTAATTTGAAAAAGCAGGAATGTAAGCTTACAAGCCAGCCTATTTTTAGTTTAGCATCCTGGGAAACACTTGCTGATTGGTGGCTACATTTAGCCACCAATCAACAAACGATACCCAGGTGCTGAACAAAAGAACCTAGCGCTAACAATAGCACTCCACTTGTAATCTAGCCCTTTGAGATTTTAATATCAAATGATCAATTGTATAAATAAATAAAACTCTGCAATATATTTTCATTATTTAGTTTGTCCCCTTTTCCTGTAAGTCCATTCTGACATTGTGAGCTTTTAAGTTTTTGTTAGAAATGGAAGTGCAGAACACTGTTATATTCCACACAGCCATTGGCTGCACACTCTAGTGACCTATTTATAACTGTCCCTAATTGGCCACAGCAGAGAAAGTAAACTAAGTTAAACATGGCAGCCCCCACTGTTCTGTCAATATTTAAATCACTAATAAAACTTTAAAAAATACATCCACAAGTTAATCTCACACTAATCTTTTGTTTGCATGCACCATTCTATCTAGCATGTATTTAGGGTTTAAAGTTCATTTAAAACATATCTAGGATTGAAACCTGGGCCATTTAGTCTTAAAATGAAACTTAAAACAAAAAATCCTTTTAAACCAAGTCTATGAAAAGGAAACTTTAAATTTGAAACTGTAGTTGGCATAATGCACAATCATATAAAAAAAATCGTTAACGTTTTCGAAAACTTTAGGTTTTTCACTGAAATTGTTTACACACAACTACTGCAGCCATAAGACAAATGGTTGTAAAAGCTTCTCTGGGATCCTTTTGTTTAGAAATTTCAGACATGCATGGCTTTGTCATTGTTTTTTGGCAATTAGAAGGCTATCAATTGTTGATTCATGATAGCTCACTCATCAGTCACATTTTTAGCATATCAGTGACCTATAATAAAATAGGACATAGTGAAGTGGAAAGGCCAGTGACATATATTAAGCTACAGAGGCCCCTTATTACATTTAACAGATTGATTGCTTACTCAAGGGTGCTCAACCTTGGTGCTCCAGAGGTTTTAATAATTTTTTTTAATTGATTATTATTCAAAAATCAAATAGTTACAAGCAAGTATTAGAATATAACCACAAACCTCCGCTTGGTTACATTCCCAAGGTAAACAATGAGTCTATGTACAGGAGTGTGTCTCCTAAAAAGTCTTTAATCCAAATTTGAATCTCCCAGCTGTTTATCGTTCTGCATGTCCTTAAGGTACATAAGGAGGTCCATATAAATGAAAAGGTTCCTTGTAATGTGGGATACAAGTGAATATATACCTTAATAAGTTGCTAAAGCCTAGCGTAGTTCCAAACAAGGATGCATTGTTGATTGAAAGGGCTTTCTTCTTGGACATTTGGAGTAGGTAAGTGGAGGTTGCAAAAACAATAAAATTAATAGATAATTTTATAATAACTTTATATCAAACAGTTTAAAAACCAATAACTTTAATTAATAACTATTAATAACTGATAGTTAATAATGTCAGTATGTTGAAACGTACATGTCATGAGTCAGTTCAGTGTATGATTCAAAATCCCTGGGTTGTAAAGATGACATGATATGAGGAGTGGAACAAGAGAGTTAGTTACATTTAGTCAATGAAACAAGATCATTGATGGCCCTTCTATGTATCCCAATAAAATACAAGATCATTATATAATTGCAAGCAATTTGTTTTGAAGAAATAATATCTTTCTAGTAGTATAGTGGATTGAACCCTTTCCCTCCAAGAGGTTAATGTGGGGGGTTCAGTTGATTTCCAGTTGGATGATATAATTTGTTTAACTGCATTAAATAATATTTGCCCTGGATTTTTCTTTATTACACACTTTATATCATTAAGTACGTTAAATAAACAGGTTTGTAGTGACAGTGAGAGGTAAGTATTTATTTCTCTCAACATCATCTTCCAGATTTTGTGACATGACCACCATATATGGCCCATATTCCCAATATCTGAGTTACATCTCCAACACTTGTCAGATGCCCCTGGAAACATATGTTTAAGTCTCTGTGGTGTAAGATACCATCTGAGAATGATTTTATAATTAGTTTGAAATACTTGTGTAGAGTGAGCCGAGTGAGCGGTGTTACGAAAAATAGTAGTCCATTCTTTTGGGGTATATTGTTCTCCTAATTCCTGTTCCCAGGCCTTAACAAACCTATGGGTTTTAGGAGATGTAGCAGCAAACAATGTCTTATATAAATGAGAGATGAGTTCAGTGGGAGTTCAGTGGGAGTTCAGTGGGAGTTCAGTGCTACACACTGGTGAAAGGTCTTACTAATTGCGATCTTTCTTTATGAGTGTTGATGTAATGATTGACCTGGTTATATCTTAGCCAGGGTTTCATAAACCCCTGACCCATATGTTCTATATGTATTTTGGGTTTTATTTTGTTTGAATTGCGCCAGAAGTTTTGGAACAACATTTCCGAAAATGCTCATCACAGTATCTGAGCATCATGGGAAATGTAGTTCCAAAACCTCTGGAGCACCAAGGTTGAGCACTCCTGGCTTAGATCAATGTGGGTCCTCATTTATACCTGCTCATAACATGCCACTTGAAAGGAGATATACTCAAGGGGTAGATGCTTTCAGTCTTCATAAATAGCAAAACCCATCAAATTTTGTAAAAATAAATAAACAAATAAATACAATTTTAAATGCTAATAAAACATTTATTTTGTATGCTAATTATGCAGTATAGTGCATAATTGCTAATATATATTTAAAATTTTAAAAATATGATGTTACTACTTATTGAGAGGTCCCAATTTGCTGAATCGTATTATAGTTTATACAAAAACACTACCACTTAAAGGGAGAGTTATTAGGTGCGCTAAGTATTGTATAGATATTATTGTATCTGACAATAATTTATAACAGATACAAAAAGATAAAATATATATATATAAAATAAAATATAAAACAATAAAAATAAACAATGTTAACAATATTAAAATAAACGTAAAATCTGTAAAAATATGATATTTGTCAAAGAATGTTTAAAAAGTCCCTTATAGTCCTTTTGGTTGGGAAAGAAGTAGTTGTGATATCCCAAATAGTGTTAAGGAAAAGATGCAGGCAGCTCTTCAGGAGTGATGTCCTCTTACTATGATGATACACCTATAAATAAACAGAAGAGAAGGCGCCCATAGCATAGTATGTTCCAAATATTTTAGTGATGTCGCGAACCTAAAAATTTGGGTTCGCGAACGGCGGACCCGAACTTCCCCAAAAGTTTGCGAACGGGCGGACCGGGCGAACCCCCATAGACTTCAATAGGCAGGCGAATTTTAAAACCCACAGGGACTCTTTCTGGCCACAATAGCGATGGAAAAGTTGTTTCAAGGGGACTAACACCTGGACTGTGGCATGCCGGAGGGGGATCCATGGCAAAACTCCCATGGAAAATTACATAGTTGATGCAGAGTCTGGTTCTAATCCATAAAGGGCATAAATCACCTAACATTCCTAAATTGTTTGGAATAACGTGCTTTAAAACATCAGGTATGATGTTGTATCGATCAGGTAGTGTAAGGGTTACGCCCGCTTCACAGTGCGCAGTGTAGGTGATATACCTGCCCTGACCATGCTTTGCAGACCAGGTATCAGTGGTCAGATGTACCCTTGCCCCAACACTGTGTGCCAGACATGCCATTATAGCAGACTTATATGGCTTTGGCGTTGCTTTTTGGTAATTAGAAGGCTGCTAAATGCCACTGAGCACCACACGTGTTTTATGCCCAGCAGTGAAGGGGTTAATTAGGGAGCATGTAGGGAGCTTGTAGAGTTAATTTTAGCTTAAGTGTAGTGTAGTAGACAACCCAAAGTATTGATCTAGGCCCATTTTGGTATATTTCATGCCACCATTTCACCGCCAAATGCGATCAAATAAAAAAAAATTGTTCACTTTTTCACAAACTTTAGGTTTCTCACAGAAATTATTTACAAACAACTTATGCAATTATGGCATAAATGGTTGTAAATGCTTCTCTGGGATCCCCTTTGTTCAGAAATAGCAGACTTATATGGCTTTGGCGTTGCTTTTTGGTAATTAGAAGGCTGCTAAATGCCACTGCGCACCACACGTTTTTTATGCCCAGCAGTGAAGGGGTTAATTAGGGAGCATGTAGGGAGCTTGTAGAGTTAATTTTAGCTTAAGTGTAGTGTAGTAGACAACCCAAAGTATTGATCTAGGCCCATTTTGGTATATTTCATGCCACCATTTCACCGCCAAATGCGATCAAATTTAAAAAAAACTTACATTTTTTCGCAGTTTTAGGTTTCTCACTGAAATTATTTACAAACAGCTTGTGCAATTATGGCACAAATGGTTGTAAATGCTTCTCTGGGATCCCCTTTGTTCAGAAATAGCAGACATATATGACTTTGGTGTTGCTTTCTGGTAATTAGAAGGACGCTAAATGCTGCTGCGCATCACACGTGTATTATGGCTAGCAGTGAAGGGGTTAATTAGGTAGTTTGTAGGGAGCTTGCAGGGTTAATTTTAGCTTTAGTGTAGAGATCAGCCTCCCACTTGACGCATCAGACCCCCTGATCCCTCCCAAACAGCTCCCTTCCCTCCCCCACCCCACAATTGTCCCTGCCATCTTAAGTACTGGCAGAAAGTCTGCCAGTACTAAAATAAAAGGTTTTTATTTATTTTTTATTTTTTTTAGCATATTTACATATGCTGTAGTGTAGCATCCCCCCTTAGCCCCCAACCTCCCTGATCCCCCCCAAAACAGCTCTCTAACCCTCCCCATCTGCCTTATTGGCGGCCATCTTGGGTACTGGCAGCTGTCTGTTATTATTTCACAGTCAAAAAAGTGTTTGTTTTTTTAAATGTACACTACTGTTACACCAGATATGAGTGATGGCACTGGGCAAGTGGGCACAGTATACGCTGTGAGCCTGACATACACGCTGGCAGGCAGGCAACTGCAATTAGATTACACAGGAAAAAAAAAAAAAAGCAGACTGATGTTCTAGCCCTAAAAAAGGCCTTTTTGGGGTGCTTTCTTTACAGCAGAGATCAGATGAGTCCTTCAGGACTGTAGTGGACACTGAATACACTAGCCTAGCTATCAATTTCCCTATTAAATCAGCAGCAGCTACACTCTCCCTCCTCTCTCTAAGAATGCAGCTTCCAAATGAATCTAAAATGGATGCTGTCCAGTAGGTAAGAGGGTCTGGTAGGGAGGGTCTGCTGCTGATTGGCTGTAATGTGTCTTCTGACTGTGAGGTACAGGGTCAAAGTTTTACTCAATGATGACGAATAGGGGGCGGATCGAACATCGCATATGTTCGCCCGCCGCGGCGAACGCGAACATGCTCTGTTCACCGGGAACTATTCGCTGGCGAACTATTCGCGACATCACTATGGTGGAATATATAAAGGTGAATAATATGCACTCACATTTAAGGAAGCACTATCGAGTGTAAACTGGCTATCTCTCTTCCTGTACCAACAGCAGGTATAGATAGGATAATATTTTATCTTCTTCCTTGAGATAAATCAGAAAAGAGCATCCATAGCACAATATGTATGATACATATAAAGTATAAAAAAGATACCAAATCTTTTGCACTCACATTTGGTGAAGTGCTATACTCGCAGGCCAGATATTCTAGAGTAGTCTGGCTAACTCTTTCGCCGTATCAGGAACATAAAATGGATATTTCTCAGTAGTTGATTGGATGAAATTGGCAGTATTTAAATAAATACTAATTGCTGAAAAATGTGTATAAAAATCAGTTTTGATTAAAAAATATTATTTATTATCAAAACTAAAACACAACGACGCGTTTCTCAGTATAACACTCAGCCTGATGAAACAGTGTTATACTGAGAAACACGTTGCTGTGTTTTAGTATTATAGTTTAATTTGAGATGTTTGTTTCAATTGTCAATCCTAGCGTTACAAAAATGCTAGGATTGACTTTCACTTTAAGGGTTAAGGCCTGCAGGGAGACGGAAAATGTAAGGAGAAGGGTTTAGGACAGCAACAATGTTGCTGTCAGGTGAGAGCGTCATCCTACCTGATAAAAAGGCTCTGCACCAGGCTTTGTGCCTCTTCTTTACGTGGGACAGCTGCGAATCTGTTCACACCATCCAGTTCTAACCTTCTGGTTGTCATGGACTGTGTACATGGCTCCATTTTTCCACCAAAGTGCTTCAGGACGGAACCCTCCTTACGCCAACCTGCAGTGATACAAGAAGAGCAAGAGGAGATAAGTATCTCTGAGTTTATCTCCCAGGAAATACCCTCTGTGCAATCTCCTGCACCCATCGCTAAACAGCATCCTGTGACCCCTGACCTGCACCCTCACCCTCTAGTGTTATGCCTTCTAATCCTGAGCAGTTGCTGCATACTGCCCAGGTTCATGTGTCTGCCCCTCAGCCGAGTGCTGGCCCACCTTGACCCCCTCCTTAGCCGCAGGGTCCCTTAACTCCCCTAGTGGACTCCATCTTCTTAGAATCTGAGATAAACAGTTCTCAAATTTAAATTTGCATTTCTAATTTTTTTTTAAGAGAGCTTGTACTACTGTCGAGTTCATTGGGCCCCCAGACACAATTCAAAGAAGTATGGAGTCTAAGAAAGTTATGCTGTTTTAGATTCATAGATGTTTGTGACTTGTGAGGTGTCCAATACATTTTATTTTGCAAATAAAATGCTAGCAATATGGAGAAACAACTGCTAACACACTTGCCAAATATTGTCTGTTTTTTTAGTTTAAAGTACTTTTGCAGTATAGAACAAAATGTGCCTGGAT
Source organism: Bombina bombina (assembly GCF_027579735.1). Taxonomy (NCBI): domain Eukaryota; kingdom Metazoa; phylum Chordata; class Amphibia; order Anura; family Bombinatoridae; genus Bombina; species Bombina bombina. The sequence goes on along the minus strand of NC_069501.1, from coordinate 980,301,198 downwards.
GGAGGAGCTGGCTGTAGGCATTCTATAGATATTTTTCACCTACACTTAAGCCCAGAATGCAGAATTCATTCATTCCTTCTGCTAAGTATCCTGTCTCAAGATCATGTCTTAGCATTTCAAAGCTGGTGAGGTTGTCTTGTTTTAAGTTTTTATTTACTTCTTTTGAACTGTTTCACGTTTTCTATTTTGCATGTTTTAAAATAAAAAAAACATTCTCTATAAAACATTCTAAGTTGTCTGTAACGTTTTGAAGGTGTTTTTGTGATCTCAGTATCCTTCACAGTGGAACATTCTATGCTCTGAGAGGTCATTGATTACAAGTTAGATGATGTTCAACTCATAATGAAGAATAGAAACTCGTGGATGTTAGGAGGGGTGGATAAAAATCTTTTTGAATTACGCAATTTTTAAAACAAAGAATTGTGAGATATTAATTTAATACAGACTTTATTTAATATATGCTGTTGTCAATTAGGAACACGAAATAGCAGCACTTAACTTGCTCTTACATTTACATTAATGCAATGAATATTCAGTTAGATTGTGGTAGATGAATGAATGCAGAATCAGATTTTATAAAGTGTTGGACCAATATTTCAGCCCATCAGCCAAGCCAGACACAACATAGGCTTCAGTGCATCCAACATGAACTTGTAATAAATCACTGTTATGAACTGTCAATGCAATGTGATGTGAGGTTTTCAATGTAAGCTGCTTAGCTATAAAAAGAAAATCAAAGATTACAACTAGAAATTGGCAACAGGTGTGAGATCTTTATGTATATAAATGCAGTGTCAATGAAGGGAAAATGTTAACATGTAAGTCAATTAGAAGCATCTGACTTTGCTTGGCATTACCTAACACAACTTTGTAATACAATGGAGCTAAATGTATCCCACTACAAATCAACCTTGACTGTTGGATGAAGGTCAGAATTACTGTGTTATAGTTTTCCAGAGCTTGCTATACCTCACGTTGTAAAATGATTGAGAGGATTAATCCTTCTGTAACTATCCTGGTCTGTGTGACTGTCCGTTTAAGCTAAAGCTACAGGAATAGTACAGTTCTTGGCCCGAATGTAATTTTTGAGGAAATACTGGCATGCAGCATGTAATTTGTACATGAGAAATGGTTGAACATGTCTCATTTGCTTATAAAACATTGTTTTGAAGGGTGCCTAGGTTAGGTACATAAGAATAGTTAGGAGCTAAAGAATCAAGAAATATCTAAAATTGTCACTGTCACATGAATAGTAAAGTCAGTACAGGAAAGGACCCTGAGGTTGGGAAGTGAAACATACTGCCCCAACACAGAGGGTTAGACCCAGGACGTGACAAATCCAAAGGACAAGGCAAAAACAAGGTTAGTTCAGGCCAAAGGTCAATACCGTGAAGGCTAAATGCAGTGCAAGATCAGGATCCGAAAGGGTAAACACTTTCCCGGCTAGTGGTCAGAATCTTGTGGGTAACAACAAAACAAATCAGAATCCAAAGGCTGAGTCCAGGGAACAGGCAGGGGTCGTACATAGAGAACAGCAGAAACTGGAATGGAAGTAGGACATCCAGGAATACAGTCCTATACATAGGCAAACACAAAGAAGGAAGCAGCTCATACAGGGTGTTGATTGAGTAACTGCCTGCAGCTGGAGTCAGAGAGCCAGCCAGAGCAGGCAGTAAATAAGCAATTCAATAACAGAACCTGAGTCCTCCAGTGACTCAGGAGGGAAGTCAACTGGCCAGAGACCAGACGTCCCAGGATCAACTCTGGGCACAGATGTGAGAGTTATTTAGGAGTAACTAAAAAAAATCAAGCGATATATAGTGATGTCGCGAACAGTTCTGCCGCGAATAGTTCGCAGCGAACATAGCATGTTCGCAGCGGACAGCGAACATATGCGATGTTCGATCCGCCCCCTATTCATCATCATTGAGTAAACTTTGACCCTGTAGCTCACAGTCACAAGACACATTCCAGCCAATCAGCAGCAGACACTCCCTTCCAGACCCTCCCACCTCCTGGACAGCATCCATTTTAGATTCATTCGGAGCCTGCATTCTTAGTGAGAGGAGGGACAGTGTAGCTGCTGCTGATTTAATAGGGAAATCGATAGCTAGGCTATTGTATTCAGTGTCCACTACAGTCCTGAAGGACTCATCTGATCTCTGCTGTAAGGACAGCACCCCAAAAGGCCCTTTTTAGGGCTAGAACATCAGTCTGCTTTTTTTTTTTTTTCCCTGTGTAATATAATTGCAGCCTGCCTGCCAGCTCAGGCTCACAGCGTATACTGTGCCCACTTGCCCAGTGCCACCACTCATATCTGGTGTAACAGTAGTGTACATTTTGCGTTTGAGGTCCTGCCAGGGCACAGTGTGACACCAGTGCAAGTCATATCTGCTAAAACAGTAGTGTACATTTAAAAAAAAATAAAACCTTACACTACCTGAACGATACAACATCATACCTGATGTTTTAAAGCACGTTATTCCAAACAATTTAGGAATGTTAGGTGATTTATGCCCTTTATGGATTAAAACCAGACTCTGTATCAACTATGTAATTTTCCATGGGAGTTTGCCATGGATCCCCCTCCGCATGCCACAGTCCAGGTGTTAGTCCCCTTGAAACAACTTTTCCATCACTTTTGTGGCCAGAAAGAGTCCTTGTGGGTTTTAAAATTCGACTGCCTATTGAAGTCTATGGCGGTTCCCCCGGTTCGCCGGTTCGCAAACTTTTGTGGAAGTTCGCGTTCGCCGTTTGCGAACGCAAAATTTTAGGTTCGCGACATCACTAGCGATATATAAAAAGTTTACCAGTATATCCATGATAATTTATGAAAGTTTAATTTTTTTTTCTTTGTGACATATTATTATATGTATTGTTTACTGAATATGTATTTAGTGCAATATGTCTTGTTTTCTTTTCTTTTTTATCTTGTGTATAATTTATTATAACATTAAAATAACATTTTTTTTAAAAAGTCTAACTTGCAATCAAACAAAATGAGATAGCAAAATGTGAACCTAAGAGAAGCAATACCATTTAAACATGTCTGGCAACAGAAATGTATTCTTCTTAGCTACCCTTTCACTTTGTGCACAATCCCCAATCATATATAGTCTGTATTTATTTTATATTGATATTGCTTTTTACTCATTTATGAAGAACCAGATTTTTTGTAATCAATTTAGTGAATTAGAAAATACCTGAGGCTTATAAGAATAGAAAAGCATCAATATTATAGCAGATGTGGGTGGTGGTCCTGTTACTGTAGATGGAAGCTATGAGTCAAGTATAAGCAACGTAATCAGTTGACATATATGTGTGATACAGATTATAGAAGTTAATGTCATTCACTATGCATTGCATTTACAATAAACAATGTTCAAGGAACATTTACATTTTTTTAAACTAAAAGGGATGGAATGTGGTAGAGAATCCCACAGTACTTACTGTCAATGTACAAGCAACATTTTTGGGTCAGGCATCTCATATTTTATTCTGGGGTGTAATTCTCAGGATAGCTGTAGGCATTCTTAAATTCCTTTATTGAATGCCTATCCCATGAAACTTAAAGTTTAGGTCATATGATCTTTATCCTGTCTCTCCTATGTATTGTACATTGTAATATAATGATGTATTTCCTTATAAGTGATATGTTTCAGACTATGTACTAATATAATAACCCTCATTTGAATGCTTTCTAGTTCATTTATATCCCCCTGGAAATACAGTCTCCGGAAATGTACACAATCTTATAAAGGGGAATAAGAACCTTGTGAGATGCAAGGATTGCAGTATTTTATCATTTTATATTAAGATATACTGTAATTAAGATATTGACAGAGTTATTTAAAGACTTAATTTCAGTAAGTCTGGCAAAGGTCTATTATTTATTAAGTATTGGAGTAAGGACAATCTTCAAATTACCTTGTAGAACTGACAGAGCAACTTAGGAGTTTGGGATCACTAAAAGACATTTTACGTGTTCAGGTAGCCACAACCATGGAGAATGTAGAATGGGAACTATAAGCCCAATGAAAAATCAGTAACGGATTGTCACAATTGTTAAGTTTATAATGAAAGTGTAGTCTTACATAGGTAGTGCATGGGGTCAAAAAGTATTATATTCCAGTAAATGAATAAACAAATACATTTAAAAGATACAATAATGACCTAAATTAGGGGACTTCAGAGTTTAGCATCACTAGGGAAGATTTTAAAAGTTTAGGGGGAGAATGAATACTGCAGGCTGGGTACAAGAATTACAGATTTGTGCTTTATTTTCTTTTTTATCAGTTTTTTTTTTTTGTTTCCTGTGAAAATTATATTAAATGGACAGTCTACAATATAATTGTTATTGTTTTAAAAGATAGATAATCCCTTTATTACTCATTCCCCGACACAGTTATATTAATATACTTTTTACCTCTGTGATTACCTTGTATCTAAGATTCTTCTGACAGCACCCTGATTATCTTTTTAAACAATAACAATTTTAGTGTAGACTGTCCTTTTAAATATATATTAAAGTGATATGGAACCCAATTTTTTTTTCTTTAATGATTCCGATAGAGCATGCAATTTTAAGCAGCTTTCTAATTTACTCCTATTATCAATTATTCTTCATTCGCTTGGTATCTTTATTTGAAAAGCAAGAATGTAAGCTTACGAGCTGGACAATTGCACCTGGGTAGCGCTTGCTGATTGGCAGGGCCAGATTGTGCCGCCGGGATACCGGGAAAAATTCCGGTGGGCTTCCGGCCAGCAGAGGCTGCTCAGCTGCAGTGGAGATCAGTGTTTAAAAAATAATTCCTGATTCCACCTTAAAAGCTACTGTTACGTCATGGGTAGCTGTGAATGGCTGCAGATGTCATGTGACATCTCTGAGGTATGGCAGCCCTATTAGGAGTCGGCAAGAAGTATGGAGGGTACAGAGGTGGAAGATCTGCTTTTTGAGGTAAAAGAGAACATGTAGGCGGCTAGAAACTACAAGAAGAAGTTGCAGCAGCTAATGCAAGGGCTGACACAGGCAAGGAAACAGGTGAGAAACCAACTACAAAAAGTAACGGATAAAAGTTACAAGAGAACCAAATTGAAGAGATATTACAGCATGGGCGAATGAAAAGTGGAAACAGGGATATGCTTGAAAATGTCACTGACTAAAGTGTAAACGGGATACCTGTACTGGTGAAATTGAGCTAAACAGAATCCTGATAAGACTGCATGGGGCAGAGTTCTTGGCTGCTGAGAGTGTGGTGCTCTGGTTATTGGCTATGACTCTAATACAAGTCTAATTTACTGCGCTTCCGTTGCTTGATTGTGTTGTAGCACTGGGATAATATAGGGTGATGTAATAAAGTTATACTGGGTCAAATTAAGCTGTTGTGGGGGGGGTGGGGGGTGGGGTTTGGCAGCTTCCTGCACAGTTCAGTTGAGGTGAGGTCAGCTACACACTTGCATTTTTCGCTCTTCCTGTCCTAGGGGAATTTCAAGCCAGCGAGAGCATAGTTGGCTGAGCTGAAGGGGGCGTGGTTGAGCTCGAGGGGGATGGGCTGGGCCGGTCTATACAAATTTCCCTGGCCGGTCTGATTTCCCAGTCCAGCCCTGGATTGGTGGCTAAATGTAAACTGATACTAACAGGAAATATCAAATAACTTTATCTCTATGAGTTGATAACTTGCACGGCCACAGGGTTAATTCTGTATTTTGTTTAAATAGATACTGAAGACCTGAAGATGAGCACACAGTAAGTGGGTGATCAAATATATAAACATTTAGAAAAAAATAAAAACTACTGAGAGACTTAGATCTAAATGATAGTGGGCATCTAAATATATTACTCACATAGAACTATAAAACTTCAAAAAGTAGTAAAAAAAAAACCTTAGATGACTCATAACTCTGGAAAAGAAGTCAGTAGAAAAATTATATTATTGTAGATAACACTACAGTGGGATTAGAAAGATTGCTGTGCATCAGTAAACCAGATATATTCCATCATGTTTAAGAATTTAAATGGCATTAAGCTCCCATATAGCCAGTGACCCACGCATTTATGCTCCTATATAGGTCTAGATTAAAAGTGGAGTGCAAAAAGTTAAAGCTGTTGTGAATTAACATTACTCGAATTTAATGCATACAGCTTCCATTTTTTAGTTCAAATTATAGGTCCAAAGTTATTTTTTATCCCTGGAGCGATAGTTTAGTGCATTGTAACATCAGCATGTGGGATAACATAGGTGTGTTAAATTTAACTCCATCACATAATAGATTTTTAGGCGCAAAAAAATCTGCTCAAGTAGTGGAGTTCTTCATTTAGTTCTGTGCTATATTATTTCAAGGAAACTTAAGCATAAAACGGTTGCCACAAAAATACACACACATATATATATATATATATATAAATATATATATATATATATGCACACACATATGCTCTCCAGAAAGAAACAGTTATTACCCCTACATCCTTTCCCCCCAATAAATAGTGAGAGCAATCAAACAAGTAAGCAGACACAGGTTTATTAATCCCACTACTGTTCCATGTGCGGCTACCGCTGTCCTATACTACTGACATCATTAGTGTGCTTTTTAACCTGATTCGTCAGTGAATGGAAAAAAGAGGTGGATAGGGTTTTGACAGCTGTCAAAACAAAATACAAAACAAAAAACAAAAGCTTTATACTTAAAGGCGCATAAGGGTCAAATCGCCATGACTTCATTCCCATCTTACCCAATAAAGACACAGACACATATTTGGAGGTATAAGACCGTGAAGCAAGGTCACGTTTATTAAACAGAACCAGGCAAACTCTAAACTTATTAACTTGAGAAGCTTAAGGCTTATATGTATATGGGTGGCGGCATCTGAGGCTAAACTATATTCTAAGCCTAACCATAATTTAGTATATATATATATATATATACAACCAGCGTAGTGAGGTCACCGGCCCGGATTGGTTGTTGCAATGCTCCTGCCGAGCATTGCCCTTCAGAGGCTGGCATCATCCACAAGGGGTTTCTAGGTCAGCAGGCCCGCGGGGAGAGGCGTTACAAGCTGCGACTTGCAACATCATGCCCCTCCCATTAGCTCGACCACACCCTCGCGGAAACCATAAAAATTATTTGGCCGGGACCCCGCCACGCCAGCCGATGGTTTCTACTCTTATGCTAGCAAATTGCTCCGTACCCATAAAGGTCATCATTTAGACGTAAGACGCACAACATACGCCCATGATGTGGAGCTAAAAATTACCACTTTGGACTTAAGATCAGCTAGCCTGAGTAGGCATGCCCCTGCCAAAGTCCTAACAAAACCACCCTAATGGCAGCTGTTCCCTCAGTGCCGCCCCCCTTCCTGCAACAAAATATCAAACATGTTAACAACAAGGGAGGGATGGGTGGGGAAAAAACCTTTCTCCAGCAGTTGCAGACAAGAAAGAGGAAGTGTTCCAGCATCCATGCACTTTTATAACAGGTAAGAGTCCCCACCCCACATATTGCAACAATTGTTGCAAACTCACACACTGCACAGCTTCACATTTCAGTCAGGCAGCATAACCCTTAAGACGCTACATGCACAAATATGCCTTCCACTACCATAAGGGTCAAATCGCCATGACTTCATTCCCATCTTACCCAATAAAGACACAGACACATATTTGGAGGTATAAGACCGTGAAGCAAGGTCGCGTTTATTAAACAGAACCAGGCAAACTCTAAACTTATTAACTTGAGAAGCTTAAGGCTTATATGTATATGGGTGGCGGCATCTGAGGCTAAACTATATTCTAAGCCTAACCATAATTTAGTATATATATATACAACCAGCGTAGTGAGGTCACCGGCCCGGATTGGTTGTTGCAATGCTCCTGCCGAGCATTGCCCTTCAGAGGCTGGCATCATCCACAAGGGGTTTCTAGGTCAGCAGGCCCGCGGGGAGAGGCGTTACAAGCTGCGACTTGCAACATCATGCCCCTCCCATTAGCTCGACCACACCCTCGCGGAAACCATAAAAATTATTCGGCCGGGACCCCGCCACAAGAGATACCACCTGACTCCCATAATGGAGCTCTTGCCGCCACACCTAGGGATAGCTAACTGACATGCCGCCTCAATGCGCCAGCTAGATTAGACAAAAATAGCTCTAAGCCCTCCTCTGTTAAATGAACCCCGTCCGGCCTGTACAGCCGCTTGCAGTCCCCCAAGATGTTATCGTGCCTGATTACAAAACCACCTTCCTCCACGATCAACCTCCCCACATCCCTGTTCAACTTCTTCCGAATACGGTAGGCTGAACGGTGCACTCTCACATGCCGCCACTGCAAGCGCGCAATCACATTTGACCAGGCCACTCGCACTCCCGGGAAATGCACTTTCAACCAACGTACATCCGATTGAATGATGTTCACCAACTCCAACACAGGCAAACTCCCCACATCATTTCCCCCAAGATGCAGCACTATCAATGAAGGCCGCCCCCAACGAAGGAAGGCCTCCTTCAGGAGACCCGGCAAATCACTCCACAACATTCCCCTTTTTCCCAGCCATCTAATTGAAACCGCATCTGGACGAAATCCCAGCCGCTGGCCGCCCGGGCGCTTCAAAGCGTGAATGGCCGCCCAGTGAACGTGAACGTACGAGTGGCCAACTATCCACGCTCTACAAGGAGGGGCTCTTACACCTAAAATCAACAAAAAACCACATTACTAAGTCCCCGTCCACTTGTCCATACCCCCCCCTTTTCCAACTATCTACACTTTACTCTGAAGGGGTCTAATGTATGACCTATACCGCTTGGAACTCCACCTTCCCAATTTCTTAATCTCTCGCTCCGATGCCCCAGCCGCAGCTGCGCTGGTGGCCGCTCCAATGTGAAAGGAGTGGGGAGCGATGAGCCCCGGGTCCAAGCCGACCCTCTTAGCCGCTTCCTCCAACACCCTGCGAAACTGGAATCTGGACAAATTGGACCCATCCGCGTGAATAAAAAACTGCCCTGAACTCCCTGGCCTCCTAACCGAAAATTCAGAAGCGAGCTGGACGGGGCAACACTCCACAGAGTCCTGCTGCTGTATGGATAACCATACACCTTTCCTTTCTTGATCTGTCTTAGATCTGGGGATGAACAACAATAGCGCCTGCATGTCAAACCTGACATGCTGCGCTTGGACACCGCAACCTACCGCCGACCTGGTTGGACTGACTATCTCGCCTACTCTCAAAGCCCCGAAGAAAGCAACCGCAAACGCCGCCCTAAACAAAGCAACCTCATCCTCATCCGCGCACACTTCTGGCAGCGCTGCCAATAACGCCCCCAGCCGCTGAATTGTAATGGGCTCTCGCCGATCCGCTGACTTAGCCTCTATCCTACCCCAACCTTTCATTACCTGCCTAACCAGGAAAGCATTCGTCCCATCCTGGATACCCCTCCATTTGGCAAAGAAGGATAAAGCAGCTAGCCTTCCCTGCATGGATCCTTTCCTACAGCCACCTTCCTTCAAACACACCATCCACTCAAGCAACAAAGCTGGCAATCCGGATTCCACCGGGACGCCCTTACCCTTGAGGAAGACTTCCCATTACGCCCAGTACTTGCCGTAGGCCTTCCAGGTAGCAGGTGCCAGTGACGCCTGAACCATCGAAGTCAGCACGTCCCCCCTTCCGCCACCTGCCAAAGAAAGGAAGGACAAGGAGTACCAACCTTTGCTGCCCTTGGTGCCAACTTCCTGAATGCGTCCCATTGGCCTCGCGACAACGCGTCTGCCAATACGTTATCAACCCCAGGCACATGCCGCGCCGTAAAGTCAATGTTGTGCTGCAAGCACCGCAGCACCACCCAACGAAGGTAACGCACCACAATAGGGGAAGAGGCTGAAAGATTGTTGATAGCAAACACGACGCTCAGATTGTCGCACCAGAATATTACATTCTGGTTTGCTAATTGCCGCCCCCATAACTCAATGGCTACGACAATAGGGAACAACTCCAGGAGTGTAAGGTTCCTGGTCCATCCCCTCTCAACCCAGGCCCCAGGCCACTCCCCAACACTCCAGGCGCCGTTGAAGTAAGCCCCATAACCCTTTGCTCCCGCCGCGTCCGTGAACAGATGCAGAGCCTGACTAGATGTCCTCACTTGCCTCCATAACAAGACCCCATTGAAATCCTGCAGGAACAACTCCCAGATTCTCAAATCCTCCTTCATATCTGGAGACACCGGACACGACTTGCGGCTTCCGCTATCCCCTTTTAGAGGGCCCTCCAACCTCCTGTTGAATACTCTGCCCATCGGGATAACTTTGCACGCGAAATTGAGCAAACCCAGTAAACACTGCAACTCTTTTATCGAGAGCCGGTCAGCCGCCGCAGCCGAAGAAACCGCGGCCAGCATTCGAACCACCTTATCCTTTGGCAACCTGCACTGCCTTTCTACAGTATCGATCTCGATACCCAGAAACGTCAGGCAAGTGCATGGCCCCTGGGTCTTGTCCTCCGCCAATGGGACCCCAAAACGCGCAAATAGGGCTCTCATCACTGACATGAGCCGCGCGCACTCAGACGATCCAGCTCTGCCGATTAGCAGAAAATCGTCCAGGTAATGGGCTATAAGCCCACCCCGCGCTTCCGAAAACACAGCCCAGTGCAGGAATGTGCTGAACATCTCGAAAAATGCGCATGAGACCGAGCAACCCATCGGGAGACAACGATCTACATAGTAAGCACCTTCGAACCAGCATCCCATCAACCGAAAGGATGCTGGGTGAATAGGCAACAAGCGGAAGGCCGACTCAATATCGAGCTTCGCCAAGAGTGCCCCAACACCAGCCTGTTGCACCAAAACCATTGCTTGGTCAAACGACTGATAAAAAACTGAGCTAACCTCCGGGTTGATTGCATCATTGACCGAATTACCTTTCGGGTATGATAGATGCTGAATCAACCGGAATTTCCCCGCTTCCTTCTTCGGAAAACCCCCCAATGGGGAGACCACCAAACCCTCAATGGGCGGCTCCTGAAAGGGGCCCACCATCCGACCTAAACTCAGTTCTTTGCCCAGTTTATCCCTCACTACGTCAGGGTAGTCATACGCTGACTTGAGGTTCCGCTTCTGACGCGCCCCAATCACCGGACCTACCACCGGAATGAGGAAACCCTCGCGCAGCCCGGCCAGGAGAAGCTCCCCCGCCCTCCTGTCCGGGTATGCCCTGAGCCATTGCTCAAGGGCGGCCACCCTCAACGGCGTTGGTGCCCTTCGCCCCAGCAGCCCCCCTGCCGGCTCCGCGGCCCCCCGTCTCTTTTCGTCTAGCACATTCGGTCCCTGGGTGACCAGCTCCGCAGTATATGCAGGAGTGTCGAAAGGAGCAGCTCGCTCCTCGGTCACACTTCCGGTCATTAAACTTCCAACACTCTCGCCCTTTTCTCTTGACTCCTCCCATCTGCTTACTCCCCCCGGCCCTTGCACCTGAAGGGGGGCAGGGGGAGCGCTCCGAACCCAAGCGCTGCCATAAATGCACATCCGTGGTGCCAAAGGTCAGCAAAGGGTTCCCCAGCATCTTACGTCTATAATCCGCGTCATAAGACCGCCACACCCCCTCCTTATACGTCTTATGGACAAACTCAATAGTTTCCATATATTTTAACACGTCAACACGCAGCTCCGGCTTCGCCTCTACCAGGCAAGAAGCCAAAACCCTAAAGCACGTGCGCCACTCGTCCATTGTCTCCGGTCTCTTGACCTTTTTTGGACCGGAGCCGTCCTCGCTCCGCTCCTTGGCCTTATGGGCCTCCAGCGACAAATCGAAAATGTGCACATATTTGCCATCTCTAATTTTTTTGATCGTCTTAGCTTTAAGGTGAGAATGCAATGAATGCACATTGCAGGGGTAAGCATCCCCTTGCAGCGCCACTTTCCTGTCTGCCACCGCCAAGCTGACAGCCCCTGACCCTACCTGCTGACCAACGCTCACTGAGTCCCCCATCTGCACTCCCCCACCCGGAGCTAGCCTCAATTCCTGCCTCTGCTGCCCGGCTACCAACCTACGCAGATACTTCAATACCCGTTTTTGAGGTTTGGACACTGGCCCTAAGGAGTCGTCACTCTCGGAGCCAGTGTCACTAGATGACCCTCCCGCGCCCTCCCCCAGCACCCCACACAATGCAATCTCACCTGCTCCTGTCGCCGCCGAGGGAAGAGCCTCCTGGCTTGGTCCGGTCCTCTGAGTCACTTCTCGCCTAGCATCAGGTCCAACTGCCACCACAGCGGCCCCGCTCACCTGGGGAGACAAAACAGAATCGGGAGCACCAGGGATCAAGGAATGGGCACCACCCCCTCCCGCTACAGAACTACCTTGCTGACCACCCACCATGACCCCAACTCCCAACTGCACCGCTCCACCCGCCCCTGAGTTTCCAACCGCTGCCCCATGACCACCCGCCCACCCCCTGCGTCCAACTCTAACATGACCAGGGTCCAACCCCCCAGCCCTGACCGGCACTGTATGCTGATGCCCTCCCACCCCGGAGGGACCCCCGTGCGCCCCTTGGGCCAAAATTGATGCCAACCTAAAAATGTCCCCCATCACATCCTGCTGTCCTCTCCCTAGAGGCTCATGCCCAACTTGCAGCCTGCCAACCATCTGATTACTGCCCCCAGCAGGGCCAAACTCCAGTCCCCCACTTCCACTCAAACCCGGCACTGCCATAGCTGCCCGGCCCTCCCCGCCCCAGTGCCCCGCACCAACATGTCCCATATTACCACACACACCAAGGCCCACGGAAGCCCCAGCCTGATGCTCAGACCCACCATTGCCAGCACCCATATGTCCACCATGCGCCCCCACCATTGCCCCCATCTGCCAAGTGCCTGTCCCCTCGAGACTGCTCACCGCCGCAGCCTGTCCGGTGCTGCCCCTCCCGGATCCCCATGCTCCCGACTCACCTCTCGCACCGCCATCCGTCGCCTGCACTCCGCCGCGGCCAAAACCGGAAATGACGTCACACGCGCGGCGCCCGGAAGTGACGTCACCAGCGCGACTCCCGAAAGTGACGTCACCCGCGCCTACCACCGACCGGAGGACTCCGCCGAGGGACGAAGCACCGCCCGCCGCTCTGGCCTGAACCACACTGCCGACCGCCGGGACACCCGCCGGACCCCCGGAGACGATGCCGGACTGCTCCACACCCGCCGCGACGCCCGGGCCCGCTCCCGCCGAAAGGGCCTGGATTAAGGCCACGACCGCCGCCCGTGCCGCCTCAGGGACAGGTAAGTTAGGTAAGTACCCGTCCCAAGGAGGCAGACCCACCGATACCACCACCGACAGAGGGGGCACCATGCGGGCCGCGATCCACGCCGCCTAAAGCCACCGGGGTTGGGGAGGGACCCACTAGGCCACCAGGTGCAACCACGCGGTGTAGGCCCGAAGGCCCAGCGCTCAAATTTAGGCCCACCCGCTCCCCCTGCAAATCAAGGCCCTCACGTTCCCGGGCAACTAGCGACCCTGCTGGCCCAACACACGGCCCGCCTATTGGCCCACGGCCCTGAGCCACACGCCCCCGCTCGGGGCCTGCCCGCCCCGAAACCGCCAAAGGACCCGAGCTAGGCCCCCCGCCCGACGCAAGCTGCTCGGCCCTAAACACCTCCGGGAGGCCGATTGAGCCAACCGGAGACACTTCCACCCCCCCATCGCTTACGCCACCCCCTGAAACCAACTCCAAATCCTCCCCCTGGGACCCAGGGAAAAGGGAAGGGGAGGAAGACACCCCAGAGGGCCCCCCAGAATCCCGGGAAGGGGTGAGGCCTACCCCTTGAGAAGGGCTAGGGCCTACTACCTCACTACCTAAACTGCCACCTCTCCCCCTCACAGATACTCGCCGTGCCACTGGCGAAGACTCCCTCATCCGCTTTGGAGGAACCGACTGACGCCTAGGCCGCACCATCTTGCAATCAAAACAGAAAAAACCTTTCTCCAGCAGTTGCAGACAAGAAAGAGGAAGTGTTCCAGCATCCATGCACTTTTATAACACCCCACATATTGCAACAATTGTTGCAAACTCACACACTGCACAGCTTCACATTTCAGTCAGGCAGCATAACCCTTAAGACGCTACATGCACAAATATGCCTTCCACTACCATTATACACTCATTTTTTCTTTGCATAAATGTTTTGTAGATGATCTATTTATAATGGTATTGTAAAGCTCAGTATGTGCTAGGAACAGGCTTAAGGGTTAAGGTTCTGGGCTCTGCAATTACCACCTCCCCTCTGTCCCCTGTTTGGCCCGCAATGTGTCCCAGTTTACCGCTGGGCCTGGTGGAGGCCGGGGTGGTTGCGTCAGCGTTGTTACAGATGCCTCCCGCAGCAGCAGTGGCGGCTCTTCTCAGGACTCTGGCATCCGCAATGTCACCTGCGGCTGCCTAATCAACAGCGGTTAATCCGGGGGTAGGCCTTACTTGTGTCAGGTGCTGGGTCTGGGTTGGCTGGAGTCCTCCAAGATGGCGCAGGTTGCGTGGGCGCAACCGGAAGTGATGCGCGTGCGGACATCACTTCCAGCGCACGTACTGATGTCACTTCTGGTACAAGTGGGGAACAAGATGGAGGCATCGATCGCAGGGCAGAGATGCTAGGTAAGAGAGTACCTCGATCCGCGGGTGGCCTCGGCGGGGGTCGCACCGATAGGGCGGGCGGGTCGTTGGGTAGAGGTGCACATGGTGGATGGTTGTCAGGTAGGAGTGGCAGTAGATCTGTGTGGGGAGCTGCGCAAAGTGTAGCCGCTACTCATGGCAGGGGCCAGGTGAAAAGGAGGATAAGTGTGCATAGCATGGTTATAAGGGATGCTGGAAGGGGCTCTGGAGGCCAGAATAAGGCCGTACTAACTGTGGGAGTGTCAGGGTGAATAAGTGAGGGCTCTCCAGAACAGATAGCGGGTCTCATTATGGGGGCTCTAATTTTGGGGGGATTTGTCAGTTCTATGGAGTGTACCACTGGTCTGGATGTGAGTGGCACATGCACTAACTCAGGGAGTGCGACAAATAAGTGTGAAAGGGATGTTGTTCCATTTCTTGACAACAGAATGGTAGATGAGCATAGTTTGCAGGCTGGGCTTACTTTCCTAAGGTCTGCTATTACTCATTCTGGTCGGGGCAGGCTGGCTAGGCTGGTTGCTTCTCAGGGATCTGCAGCTAGGGTGGATGCTACACAGGTCGGTGGCCACATGTTGGATAAAGGTACTCCCAATGTTTATTCTCTTTTGCAGGAGGTTTTGGCCAAAGTCACTGCAGCTACAGGAGGCTCCTTGTCTACAGGTGCAGCGACAGGAGGGATGCCATTGGTGGGCGAGCAGCGGCCACCAGGTCAGGAGGCAGGCCTAGGAGGCAGCGGAGACATGGCTAAAGAATCCGAGAGGCCATATACCAGCAGGGCGGCCACTGGAGCAGCGACTAGTGGTGGTGAGTTGCAAATTTATTCGCATGCACGTACTGTTGTAGATTATTCTTCTTCTGAGTCTGGGTGAGGGGGCCCTGGGCTTGGTGGGGAAGGGTTAAAAGTGAATGTTCCGTATGGTGAAAAAAATAGCAGCTGCAGTGTCTTCTTTGTCAAATAGGGGGCTAGGGGTTGGGAACACTGGTTCCTCTTTTGTGTCCCTCCCTTCTACGAGTCAAGTGGACGGGACGGATCGCAGGGTTGCTGCTCAAGGCGATACGTACCCATGTATTATTCATTCACTGTACAGACACTTGAAAGGTAAGGTGGTGAAGAAGATTCAGGAGAATGCAGTCCGGGCGAAGGAGAGGAGTGAGGATGGCACTGGACCAAAGAAGGTGAAGAGGCTGGAAACCTTTGAGGAATGGGAGAAATGTTTCCGGGTGCTGGTCTCTTGTTACTTGGATAAGAACCCGACGCAGGCACATGCGATGCTGAAGTACAATGACACTATCGTCTGCATTCGTGGTAGGTCCGGGGATGCTGCATGGAGAAACTATGATGCAGAGTGCAGGAGGAAGATGTCAGGTAACCGTTCCTTGATGTTTGGGATGACCGACATGCACCTGTGGTTGCATCTGGGTCACGAGAGGTCTCCGTCGCCTACGTCTGCAGGCAAGAATGTGGTGGGGAGGACAACGCCGAAGCAGAAGCGCAGGTCGAGGGAGTGCTGGAAGTTTCAGGATTGGCAGTGTGACAGGGGCGTTAACTGCTCCTTTCGGCACATCTACAGATATTGTGGCGGGGGCACCCTGGATGTGAGTGCGGGTCCAAGAGGAAGGATACCCCTGGATCTGGAGGTGGAGTTAAAAGCTCAGCACCAGATAAAGGCGCACACACCTCTGAGGGTGCACGTGCTTGAGCCGTGGCTGCAGCTTTACCCGGATTGTCAGGCTGCCAGCTTGTTGTTATCTGGGGAATGGGAGGGGTTTGTAATTCCGGTAAGTCATCAGGTTGTGGGGTCCACTACTCACAGAAACCTGAAGTTGGCTTATCAATTTCCTCATGTTGTGAGAGAGAAGCTGGAGAAGGAGGTAAGTTTGGGTAGGATGGTGGGGCCGTTTCGAGTCGCTCCATTCTTGGATTTAGTGGTATCTCCATTAGGGGTCGTCCCTAAAAAGGAACAGGGTAAGTACCGTTTGATCTAGCATTTGTCATACCCGAAAGGGGGTTTGGTCAATGATGCCTTTGACCCCATGCTTAGTTCTGTGCACTATCAATCGTTTGATGCGACAGTAGGTATTGTTCAGATGAGGGGGCGTGGAGCATTGTTGGCTACATTGGACATAGAATCTGCTTTCCGGCTGTTGCCGTTGCATCCTTCATCCTTTTGGTTGATGGGTTGCAAGGTTGGTGGTTTTCTTTATGGACAGGTGCTTACCCATGGGGTGTGCTGTCTCATGTGCATTTTTGGAGGCATTCAGCTCATTCTTGCATTGGGCGGTAATGTCGGAAGCAGAAAGTGATGGAGTGGCTCACTACCTAGACGATTTCCTGCTGGTGGGGCCACCGGGATCAGGGGAGTGTGCACGGCTGATGAAAGTCATGAGGCTTCTTATGTGGAAGTTCAGGGTGCCCCTGGCTGAAAACAAGAGAAGGCCTTGTACGGCTTTGACATTCTTGGGGATTGAAGTAGACACGGTGGATCAGCTATGTAGGTTGCCCATAGATAAGGTGGATAAGTTGCTGGTGGTGGTTAGAACGGCTGTTTCCACAACGTCAATGTTACTAAGGGAACTTCAGTCACTGTTGGGCCTGCTCAATATTGCATGCAGGGTCATACCGATGGTTCGTGTGTTCAATAGGTGCCTTGAGGCTGCTCTGAACGGAAAAATGAATCCTAGGGACCGAATCAGGATCAATAGGGATATGGCGGAGGACTTGGCAGTGTGGGAACGGTTTTTACTTCACTTTAATGGTGTTAGGATCTGGCATGATGGAATGGTATCGAGCATGGAACTCGAGCAATTTACAGATGCAGCTGGCACAGTAGGGTTTGGAGCTTATTTTGGAAGTAAGTGGTGTGAGGGTTCCTAGTCTGAGGAATGGAGTACATTGGGTCTGACTCGTAACTTAACGCTCTTGGAGCTTTTACCTATTGTAGTGGCTGTGGAGCTGTGGGTGGACACATTGAGTGATTGTCGTGTTCTGGTTCGACAATTTGAGTGTGGTGCATGCCATAAACAACCTGTCTGCCCCTTCCCAGTGGTGGTGAGGTATTTGAAATTTTTGGTCCTACGCTGTCTCGATCATAACATTCAGTTCAGGGCCAGGCATGTACCGGGGGTGGAGAATGTAGTTGCAGATGCTCTATCTCACTTTAATTGGGGGTTGTTTAGGAATGTTATGCCACAAGCAGATAGGGTTGGACTGACTTGTCCCACTTTCCTTTGGCAGTTGGCGGACTTGGGAGCCCCTTTTGCAGATGGTGAAGGCGTCCTTGCCGCCTGAGACTTGGTCCACTTGCAAGAAGCACTGGCGTCAGTGGCAATCTTTCTGTATCTCTCAAGGTGGGGAAGTCTCGTCTGGATCTCAGGTACTGTTGCAGGATTGGCTGACCTGTATGCAGGTAAGAGAAATGCGACAAGGAGCAGTGCAGAGCTGGATTGCTGCTGTGGGTTTCTTTAGTAAGCTTTGTGAATATCTGAACCCTACTCGGTCCTTTATAGTGCAGCAAATTTTAAAGGGCTGGGGTCGCACAGAGGTGCGCAGGCTTGACAGTAGGGAGCCAATTACATTTGAACATTTAAGGGTTATGTTGGGCATGTTGCCTCGTGTTTGTTTTTCGTAGTTTGAAGTGAAATTGTTTAGGGCCTCTTTCTCATTGGCATTTTATAGGGCTTTGAGGATTTGGGAGTTGGTGGCTCCTTCTACTGGGGCAAGGTGTGCTTTATGAGCATGTGAAGGTGTGTGACAGTGTGGCCATTTTGTTTGTCCCTCGGTCCAAGTGTGATCAGCAGGCAAAAGGAGCATGGTTGTCCCTGTGTGCTCAGCCAGTGAAAGAGTGTTGTCCACTTCATTGGGTGAGTGTGTATGTGGCTTGCCGGCCTACGGGCTCCAGTCAGTTTTTATTCCATGCAGATGGATCGACACTTTAAAAATTTCAGTTTGGAGAAGTTTTGAAGAAAGTAGCGGTGCATGCGGGCTTAGATCCGGGCAGGATAGCGCCTCATTCCTTTCGTATAGGGGCTGCGACTTCTGCAGCATCGGTGGGTTTGCCATCAGTGAGTATCTATAAGTTGGGGAGGTGGAAGTCCAACAGGTTTAAGTTAAATGTTAGTCCATTGCGAGCTAGCAACCAATTGGTGGATCAGAGGTGTGGGTTTTTTCCCCTTCTAGGGCGCAGTGATTTGGGGGCAGTCCCAGACCTTGAGTTGATTAAAATCATCATGTCAGACTTAGCGTTGCTTAGGACCCTGTGCCCTGGAGTGGTCCTTGGATGGTCGAACATGGTAGCGCAACTGCAATGGCATTACATGGGGTCTTCCAGGGCCGCTTACAGAGTTTGTAAGAAACTGAACAGGATGGTGGGTAGGTTCATGGCTGAGTCGCAGGGGTTTATCATTCGGCATGATGATATCACGGCCAACAAGAAAGGTTTATTCAGGCTTGACGGAGTTCATTTGAATGATGTGGGCCTCAATATATTCTTGAATGACTTGAAGGTCGCTTTAGCTACACGCCTTTAAGGTGGGCGCTTCTTGTATTGGCTTGGTTGGCAGCAAGAGTCGAGTCCGGCTCTTGTGGCGGGAGGTCATGGACACCTTTGCTACATCCGTAGGCTGAGTAAATGAGGTGGAGTGATGGCTGGGCCAAAAAGAGGGACCTACACTTCCAAGCGGCTGCTTTGGGTGTCCCTCCTATTAGGTGAGCCAAGGGAACTCCCTATAAACCCTGTTTTCCAGGTGTGGGCGGAGCATGGAGCTCCGTCGCACCTTCCGATGGGGGCCTTGACCTCTTGTCTAACTTCAGGAAATTTTAGGACTCATCTTGCCGCCATCCATAGTTAAGTCGGTTACAGTGTTATCATGTTTTGAATAAACGAGACCTGCCATGGTCTTTTCCTCCATACCTGTTTGTGTGTTTATTTATGGTTAAAATGTTTGGTAACTACACTGGGAAGCCAAACTAGAACTTTTAATCCCTTATGGTAGTGTAAAAGCGCAGCATGGGCTATGTTAGGTGTTGTTTTCCGAGGGGGGGGAGTGTCAGTTCAGGACTGGGCATCGGGCACACTGTACCCACAGGAAATGAGTATACCATTTGATCAGGATATCCAGGAGAACAGATTTCAGATCACGCAGCAATGATTCTAAAAGCTATTCTGTTTATTGAAAGTTGAGAGGCACATCTTATAGACGACAGTTACAGAATATAGGGTTAACAAGTGACGTATTCATAACTACATCATCTTACATAGTATTTCTGCAAGACAAAGAAGCTCATTAAAAATATAAGCAAAAGAAAAGCAGTGTTAGGGAGTCATTTCTACAGAAATACATAGCTTCAGATAACAGTAAATCTGAGCCTCATAGCCCAGCACAAATCAAGGCCGTTTGACATCTTGTAGAGATAACAGTGCATCCAAGCACATAGTCAGGGTCATTCTCAGGGCTATTCTAGCTATGCAAGTCTCCCTAACATCAGTATATTTCTCACTACATAATAAACCACTATAATAAAGGTTATTGAGACAAGATGGATGCCAAAGACAAAATGGCAGCCAAGAACAAGATGGCGCTGGTCACGCTAACAATAATTCCTAACATATCACCCTTTTATTCTAACAGAATAACATAAAAATAGAAAAGCGCAGAAAATTAGGAAAGCCGTTAACAACAGTATAAGCCTGATAATACGGTAACATGACACTATGTGAAAATACTATAGAGAAACGTATTCACATGTAATGGTATAATTTTATAGTCCAATAGGGCACAATTTGTCACTGCACATAGGTGCGGACCCTCCAATACTCTCCGTCTACCTTCCATCATCCTCAAACTACTGGTCTACCTGCACAAAGACCCAACCAGCCCCCTATCTACCCCCAAACAACGCTGCATCTTTTATTTCTCCACCTGCATTGCTAGCACCCCCCCATATGTCCAACAGTTCCTTGCTCAGTACATTCTCCACAGTAAAACATGACATGGAAACAGCACAAATGTCTCTAGGTGGCCTCTGATCACTTTAAGAACAG
The DNA here is from genome assembly GCF_027579735.1 of Bombina bombina. Taxonomy (NCBI): domain Eukaryota; kingdom Metazoa; phylum Chordata; class Amphibia; order Anura; family Bombinatoridae; genus Bombina; species Bombina bombina. The sequence continues at coordinate 980,280,517 of NC_069501.1, read as the reverse complement.
TCTTTGTCCTCTTAGAGCACTCCACCTTCCTCAGACACTTTGCTTCAATACAGTTAATTTGCAGTAGGGGTGCTTATCCAGTGTTCTTCTGCAGGTAGATGCTGAAAGTCTGATGGTTCGTTCATGGGGTAGACAAGGTAGCCAGTGGATCCCCATAGCAAGCAGACACTCGAGTCAGAAGGAGTCTAAAAAGGAAACAAAACAGCACAAGATGAGTACACACCCCAACACAATTATGTCCAAATAAAACTTCTTTCACCATTTGTAAGCATCACAATTCCTTTAGCTTAACTCATCCTATGTCATTTAAAACCAAGAAAACATTGTGGATATATAATACAAACTAAATACATTGATTATACTTTTACAGAGAATAATTCACAGCTACTATATACAATTTAAATGATACTTCATGAATACTAAGCAAGTGAAAACTGCTAGACTTCATCAAGAGGCTGAATGGCTATGCTAAAACTTATGCTAAGGCCTGCCCTGTAACAAAAATGAAAAATAAAGCAGTCAATAAAAATATTTTCTTTAAAATGAATTTCTTTACACTGTCACTTGGAACTACTAAAAATAAAAGAACCTAGTGTTGCTTTATTCTGCAAAGCTACTATCTGTAATGTTTATAATTCTCCAACTATCATCTTAATAGTCAACAATCTCATCTGATATAAACACTACTAGTTTACTAATTATTTTATGCAACCTAAATTCTCTCACACTCCTGTATGAGGAAAGCATACAATCATAACATTATTTAAAACTACAAAATCTCTTAAAGGTAAACACATCTATACGGTAAGAAGATTCCTTCCATTGACAAACATCTGGAATTACAAAATTCACATTGCAGATACCATACCAATTAATAAAAGGGAAACAAAATACATTTGCTTTCATAACATAGCTCCAATAAGAGCCATGGTAGGTAGGAAAATATACCATAAATATAACTATAATTATGCTACTCCCTAAACAAATATTTCTCTGTATAATTGATATAAACCTCTAGCTGAGACATGTCCTCATTGCGTTCCATAGGGTGGAGGGTCTAAAATATTCTGATATATTGCAGCATTTTCTTTAAACAATAAAGGTCCAAACATATTTTCTATACTCAGTGGGCCATTCAACAGGTTACAATACTGCAAGGTTTAGAGTTTTACTTGTCTAGAGAGTTATTTTGTTTAAGTACATAAACTCCAATGTGCACTAATACAAATAAGGCATACTTTTCTGCAGACAAAACTATATGACTTCTTATAACTAATATGATCAACAAAAAATAACACAAATACAAGATCATACAAAACAAAAAATATAAGCAAACAAGTTAAAACAATACTCCCCTAATTTAATTGGTTGACCCTGTAACAGCATAACAGGTCCTCAATATCAACCGGCAAGGCACAGTACAGAGACTGAAGACACACATCATAGGAAACAGTCAGCTGGTACAAAGCGAAGAATGGATCCAAAAATAGTTCAGCCACTTTTACTGCAGTATGGTGGTTAAAACAAGTTGACAAAAGGTCTTTTATCTTCATTTTTTCTCCCTTTAAAAGGTTTACTTGCATTCAATCTTCAATCTTTTGGAGAGTGCACTATGGAATTTTATCTGTACAGATTTTACCTAAATATGAGAAACTCAAAAATAATTCAGTTAGACCTAGATTTGGAGTTTGGCGTTAGCCTGAAAACCAGCGTTAGAGGCTCCTAACGCTGGTTTTAGGCTACCGCCGGTATTTGGAGTCACTCAAAATAGGGTCTAACGCTCACTTTTCAGCTGCGACTTTTCCATACCGCAGATCCCCTTACGTCAATTGCGTATCCTATCTTTTCAATGGGATTTTTCTAACTCCGGTATTTAGAGTCGTTTCTGAAGTGAGCGTTAGACATCTAATGACAAAACTCCAGCCGCAGGAAAAAAGTCAGTAGTTAAGAGCTTTCTGGGCTAACGCCGGTTTATAAAGCTCTTAACTACTGTGCTCTAAAGTACACTAACACCCATAAACTACCTATGCACCCCTAAACCGAGGTCCCCCCACATCGCCAACACTCGAATAAATTTTTTTAACCCCTAATCTGCCGACCGCCACCTACGTTATCCTTATGTACCCCTAATCTGCTCCCCCTAACACCGCCGACCCCTATATTATATTTATTAACCCCTAATCTGCCCCCCACAACGTCGCCTCCACCTACCTACACTTATTAACCCCTAATCTGCCGACCGTAAAGCGCCGCCACCTAAGTTATCCTTATGTACCCCTAATCTGCTGCCCCTAACACCGCCGACCCCTATATTATATTTATTAACCCCTAATCTGCCCCCCACAACGTCGCCTCCACCTGCCTACACTTATTAACCCCTAATCTGCCGAGCGGACCTGAGCGCTACTATAATAAAGTTATTAACCCCTAATTCGCCTCACTAACCCTATAATAAATAGTATTAACCCCTAATCTGCCCTCCCTAACATCGCCGACACCTAACTTCAATTATTAACCCCTAATCTGCCGACCGGAGCTTACCGCTATTCTAATAAATGGATTAACCCCTAAAGCTAAGTCTAACCCTAACACTAACACCCCCTAAGTTAAATATAATTTACATCTAACGAAATTAATTAACTCTTATTAAATAAATTATTCCTATTTAAAGATAAATACTTACCTGTAAAATAAACCCTAATATAGCTATAATATAAATTATAATTACATTGTAGCTATTTTAGGATTAATATTTATTTTACAGGTAACTTTGTATTTATTTTAACCAGGTACAATAGCTATTAAATAGTTAAGAACTATTTAATAGCTAAAATAGTTAAAATAATTACAAAATTACCTGTAAAATAAATACTAACCTAAGTTACAATTAAACCTAACACTACACTATCAATAAATTAATTAAATAAACTACCTACAATTACCTACAATTAAACCTAACACTACACTATCAATACATTAATTAAATTCAATATCTACAAATAACTACAATTAAATAAACTAGCTAAAGTACAAAAAATAAAAAAGAACTAAGTTACAAAAAATAAAAAAATATTTACAAACATAAGAAAAATATTACAACAATTTTAAACTAATTACACCTACTCTAAGCCCCCTAATAAAACAACAAAGCCCCCCAAAATAAAAAATGCCCTACCCTATTCTAAATTAATAAAGTTAAAAGCTCTTTTACCTTACCAGCCCTGAACAGGGCCCTTTGCGGGGCATGCCCCAAGAAGTTCAGCTCTTTTGCCTGTAAAAAAAAACATACAATACCCCCCCCAACTGTTCTGATCAGCCAATAGAATGCGAGCTCAATCTGATTGGCTGATTGGATCAGCCAATCGGATTGAACTTGATTCTGATTGGCTGATTCCATCAGCCAATCAGAATATTCCTACCTTAATTCCGATTGGCTGATAGAATCCTATCAGCCAATCGGAATTCGAGGGACGCCATCTTGGATGACGTCCCTTAAAGGAACCGTCATTCTGCAGTTGGATGTCGCCGGAAGAAGATGGGTCCGCGGTGGAGGTCTTCAGGATGGAGCCGGTCGTCATCGGATGAAGATAGAAGATGCCGCTTGGATCAAGATGGTTGCCAGTCCGGATCGCCTCTTCTTCCCGGATAGGATGAAGACTTTGGAGCCTCTTCTGGACCTCTTCAGCCACCGGATGATGGATCGCCAACCCCCGCTTGGGTTGGATGAAGATTTTGGAGCCAGGACGGATCGGTGATACCTGGTGAGGTGAAGACAAGGTAGGATGATCTTCAGGGGCTTAGTGTTAGGTTTATTTAAGGGGGGTTTGGGTTAGATTAGGGGTATGTGGGTGGTGGGTTGTAATGTTGGGGGGGGGTATTGTATGTTTTTTTTTACAGGCAAAAGAGCTGAACTTCTTGGGGCATGCCCCGCAAAGGGCCCTGTTCAGGGCTGGTAAGGTAAAAGAGCTTTTAACTTTATTAATTTAGAATAGGGTAGGGCATTTTTTATTTTGGGGGGCTTTGTTGTTTTATTAGGGGGCTTAGAGTATGTGTAATTAGTTTAAAATTGTTGTAATATTTTTCTTATGTTTGTAAATATTTTTTTATTTTTTGTAACTTAGTTCTTTTTTATTTTTTGTACTTTAGCTAGTTTATTTAATTGTATTTATTTGTAGGAATTGTATTTAATTAATTTATTGATAGTGTAGTGTTAGGTTAATTGTAGGTAATTGTAGGTAGTTTATTTAATTAATTTATTGATAGTGTAGTGTTAGGTTTAATTGTAACTTAGGTTAGGATTTATTTTACAGGTAATTTTGTAATTATTTAAACTATTTTAGCTATTAAATAGTTCTTAACTATTTAATAGCTATTGTACCTGGTTAAAATAAATACAAAGTTGCCTGTAAAATAAATATTAATCCTAAAATAGCTACAATGTAATTATAATTTATATTGTAGCTATATTAGGGTTTATTTTACAGGTAAGTATTTAGCTTTAAATAGGAATAATTTATTTAATAAGAGTTAATTAATTTCGTTAGATTAAAATTATATTTAATTTAGGGGGGTGTTAGTGTTAGGGTTAGACTTAGCTTTAGGGGTTAATCCATTTATTAGAATAGCGGTGAGCTCCGGTCGGCAGATTAGGGGTTAATACTTGAAGTTAGGTGCCGGCGATGTTAGGGAGGGCATATTAGGGGTTAATACTATTTATTATAGGGTTATTGAGGCGGATTAGGGGTTAATAACTTTATTATAGTAGCGGTGCGGTCCGCTCGGCAGATTAGGGGTTAATAAGTGTAGGCAGGTGGGGGCGACGTTGTGGGCGGCAGATTAGGGGTTAATAAATATAATATAGGGGTCGGCGGTGTTAGGGGCAGCAGATTAGGGGTACATAAGGATAATGTAAGTAGCGGCGGTTTACTGAGCGGCAGATTAGGGGTTAAAAATAAAATGCAGGTGTCAGCAATAGCGGGGGCGGCAGATTAGGGGTTAATAAGTGTAAGGTTAGGGGTGTTTAGACTCGGGGTACATGTTAGAGTGTTAGGTGCAGACGTAGGAAGTGTTTCCCCATAGCAAACAATGGGGCTGCGTTAAGAGCTGAACGCGGCTTTTTTGCAGGTGTTAGGTTTTTTTTCAGCTCAAACAGCCCCATTGTTTTCTATGGGAGAATCGTGCACGAGCACGTTTTTGAGGCTGGCCGCTTGCGTAAGCAACTCTGGTATCGAGAGTTGAAGCTGCGTTAAAAATGATCTATGCTCCTTTTTTGGAGCCTAACGCAGCCTTTATGTGGACTCTCAATACCAGAGTTATTTTTATGGTGCGGCCAGAAAAAAGCCGGCGTTAGTTTTTCGGGTCGTTACCGACAAAACTCCAAATCTAGCCGTTAGTGTCTTTAATCTCTGGATACAGCTTCATGATCTCATCCTGTAAATACAAATATTGTGTTAAGAACAAAATAGAAAAATAAAAACATTTTAGGTTCACTTTCTTACTTAAAATAATCACCCCAAGTCACATAAAGATACTCAGCAATACTCATCAACACTTCCCCCTTGTTTGCTTGAAACATCCCAGGTGGCACGCAAACACAATATAACAATAAACTAAATGACCCTTCATGCACTCCACTCATGCAGGTAGTATACTATTCATAACATCAGGCAAAATCAAATACATCTCAACATGCAATATTCCATTCATACAGCACCTTACCACACGCATTCACTAAAAATAAAAACACAACATTCTCTTAGAAAACACTTAAAACCAACTGTCCATTTCACAAAACAAAACATTACCAGCTGACACAAACATTAACAATCAGAATTAACCTGAAATTCAACACAGCTACTTACATTCACTGAAACACAGCACTCGCAAAACACTACAAATAATAAAAATCCCATAACAACCATCTATACCCTGGTTCTGCAAATTCTACCATGCACAATACTAATAAGGCAATCACTGCAGATGATTAATAAACTCCAGTTGCATATTTACAAATAAAATCCCTAACCATAAATTTACAAAGGAACACACAAACACCTAAGTACCCTATTTTGGGAAAGATCAGATAATAATGGTACAGCCACTGTTCTATATAGCCCCTGCCAGCATGCACCATGCAAATCCACTGTTAAATAAATCAGGTGTGGCACAAATAATGTGTGAAAAGCTCTGCAATCCAATCTATACTTTTACATAACCAAAATTTTAATAAAAACACAATTATTTGATTTAACTTTTTTTATAATTTTCTATTCACCATTTTGCAGCAGCTCTCTAGCTAAATATAACAATTGCATATAACAAAAAATAAGCTTTCTACAAAAGAATAATAATAATGTACACAAATAGATTAAAAGGACAGTTTGTCTAAAAAAATTCCCCTTTAAATTGTTCCCAATGATCCACTGTCCATTAAATAGCATAAGCAAACACAGCCAGCATAATAAAAAAAAAAAAAAAAAACACACACTCACAGTGGGGTGCAGGCTAGTTAAAGGGACATTTTACCCAAAACATTTTTAAAAGATATCTATAACTGAAACAGCTGACATAGTTAAATATACTAGTGTTAGGCTTACAGTAAACCTCATTGTCTCTCTCTGTAAATATGTCTTTAAAATCTCAGATTTTATATCAGTTTGCCTGTATCCCTTTAAATATTTTCTCTTCTTCTTTTTCATTTTCCGCTAGTCTCACAGATCGCAACACCAAGATTGCATCTATATGTCTGCTATCCAAACATCAGATTTTAAAAAATATATACAAGGAAAGGTCTCAAGAAATATATTTTGCAAACTGCTAATACAGTGTTATTGCTGCTCTTGAACTCCTTTCACATGAGTGAACTGATCCTCTAAGTAATAAAATTACAATTTTCCATTGCTCTGTCTAAGCACTGAGCTCCGGTTTTACAGACAAATATAAGATAAGGAACACAATAAAATATGTTTATTATCCAAAATTCAACCCCCTGCAATCAACTGTGTTTTGAAAGCACAAAACTAGCTACTTCATATATACACAAATAAACTCGCAAATGCAATTTCTCCTATATATTTTAAACTATTCAGCTTGTATCACCAGTCATTGAAAATACATTAATATAAAAACAATTTTACAGTGTACTGTCCCCATAAGGGCTAACCATTTATCATGTAAATTACATATGTATACCCTAGCCATGATTTAGGAAACTTGTATTATTTACCACACAAATTCTACTGCTTTACTGGTGTATCATGACCTGCATATTTAAATGAGAGCCATCACAGCATAAATAACACCCATGTATATTAAAACTTCTACTGAATTAATTTACTTGCAACAGAAACTGACCCAAATACTTTTAGATAAATTTAATGATATACAGCCTATAACCTTATTTTATCTTTTCCACTAATTCCTTGCACAAATCTTGAAAATACAACATACTTGAATCAACCTGTCTTTTTTTCATTGACCAGAACGTGACCGAAAGTCACTCAATCATCCACACATTCACAATTAGTTCACTGGCAAAAACAATATATTGATATGCTGCAACAGGTGGACAGTTTTTATATTTGCATACAACAAATATCATTGAACTAAAAACTGCTATTAATAACACACATACTTAAGAACATGCTGATGACTTTAAAGTTGTATCAATAAAACTTCAAATACCTCATTACAACGTCTGATTTCTCAGCTGAGAAACTAGCTTAAATAATTACCCTACAGAAAGAAAAAAAATGTACCAAGGTCATTTTTACAGCGATACACACACGAGCTCATACCAGAAATTCATCCCCTACATTTATTCTTACACAATTTCAACATACATGAAACTCTTAGTGACACAGAAAACACATTAACAGTCTCTTTCCTTCTAAATAAAACATATATTTCATAACATACCAAAAACATATAAAAATACAATAAGATTAACTTTACACCAAATTTAAAATGTATTTGAAAGTGTCCGAATCTGCAGGGAATGGCCATTTTCCCATCCGATTGAGACAAATCTCAAACAGGATAATACATCCTCTTTCTCTTTTTTTTTTTTTTACAGTAAATCTTTTACACGTAGTTTTACAAACGGAGCTTCTGTAACAGGTTTTTTTTCCCTTTTTTTTTCCTTCACTGACTCGACACAGCTGTGCTCACTGACAGTTTTTATCATCCCCCTCCCTTTCTGGAGTGGATATCGCTCTGCTTCTGTTAACCCCTTTGTACACATAATAAATGCAATAACCTACATATTTTCTAAGCACATCACAGCACAGCAATTATAGCAATAAAAGCAAGCAAGCAAACAAATAGCAATTCATTTCCAGTGATAGGTAACTAAAAGTCTACTTATAGGAATATATATGGACAACTTCAACACAAAGCGATGCCAACTTGCCCGGGGGACTTGAACCTCCCGTCAAATGCATACCAACTTTTATCTTGCGCGCTTCACCAGACAGGACTGCAATACCTGTCTTAAACTAGCACAGGACTATTAACCTGTCTAGAGGGATTATCACAAGTGCCGGCAGGACTAAGAACCTCCGCACAAACCCTGCTTCTTTCTTTACTGCAGGAATCCCTTAACCCTTTATCATATATAACCAACACCTATTACAAAAAAAAAATTTAGGTTCAGATTCACAGAGGGAAACACCCACAATTCAGTTTTACAAACTTTTCCTCCTATGGAGGTGGTGAAGTAAGTTTGTGCTAGATTTCTACGTTGATATGCGCTTTGCAGCATGCTGAAGCCCGGTTTCCTCTCAGAGTGCAGTGAATGACAGAGGGATGTGAAGGGAGTATTACCTATTGAATGCCATGGTCATCCTATCGGGGATCTATTTCATAGGTTCTCTGTTTTCAGTCGTAGAGATTCTTCTCCTACCTCCCTTTTCAGATCGACGATATACTCTTATATACCATTACCTCTACTGATTCTCGTTTTATGTAGATGAGTGTCTTTTGGTAAGTATATTTCCTTTTATTTATGACACTCTCAGCTATGGTTTGGCACTTTATATGTAAAGTAATGATGTCGCGAACCTAAAATTTTGCAGTCGCGAACGGTGAACGCAAACTTCCGCAACTGTTCGCGAACGGGCTGACCGGGCGAACCGCCATAGACTTCAATAGGCAGGCGAATTTTAAAACCCACAGGGACTCTTTCTGGCCACAATAGTGATGGAAAAGTTGTTTCAAGGGTACTAACATCTGGACTGTGGCATGCCGGAGGGGGATCCATGGCAAAACTCCCATGGAAAATTACATAGTTGATGCAGAGTCTGGTTTTAATCCATAAAGGGCATAAATCACCTAACATTCCTAAATTGTTTGGAATAACGTGCTTTAAAACATCAGGTATGATGTTGTATCGATCAGGTAGTGTAAGGGTTACGCCCGCTTCACAGTGACAGACCAAGCTCCCCATTTAAAGGGACAGTCTACACCAGACTTTTTATTGTTTTAAAAGATAGATAATCCCTTTATTACCCATTTCCCAGTTTTGCATAACTAACACATTTATAATAATATACTTTTAACCTCTGTGATTATCTTGTATCTAAGCCTCTGTAAACTGCCCCTTTTTTCAGTTCTTTTGACAGACTTGCAGTCTAGCCAATCAGTGTCTGCTCCCAGATAACTTCTCGTGCACGAGCACAGTGTTATCTATATGAAATATGTGAACTAACACCCTCTAGTGGTGAAAAACTGTTAAAATGCAATCTGAAAGAGGTGGGCTTCAAGGTCTAGAAATTAGCATATGAACCTCCTAGTTTAAGCTTTCAACTAAGAATACCAAGAGAACAAAGCAAAATTGGTGATAAAAGTAAATTGAAAATTGTTTAAAATTACATGCTCTATCTGAATCATGAAAGTTTATTTTGGCCTAGACTGTCCCTTTAATGCACCGCAAACAACCACAAACAGTCCATTTGCACAACCGCAAACTCCCCATTTTTTTAAATCTACACTACTGTTACACCAGATATAAGTTGCACTGGGGTGACTCTGTGCCCTGGCAGGCAGGCAGGCACTGAAACGCACACGTGTGAAGGAAACTGACTGCTATTATTTAACACAGTCAAAAAAGTGGTTTTTTTTATCTACACTACTGTTACACCAGATATGAGTTGCACTGGGGTGACACTGTGCCCTGGCAGACAGGCACTGAAACGCATACGTGTGAAGGAAACTGACTGCTATTATTTAACACAGTCAAAAAAGTGTTTTTTTTTTAAATATACACTATGTTTACACCAGATATGAGTGGTGGCACTGGGCAAGTGGGCACAGTATACGTTGTGAGCCTGACCCACACGCTGGCAGGCAGGCAACTGCAATTAGATTATCCATGAAAAAAAAAAGCAGACTGATGTTCTAGCCCTAAAAAGGACTTTTTGGGGTGCTGTCCTTACAGCAGAGATCAGATGAGTTCTTCAGGACTGTAGTGGACACTGAATACACTAGCCTAGCTATCGATTTCCCTATTAAATCAGCAGCAGCTACACTGTCCCTCCTCTCTCTAAGAATGCAGCTTCCAAATGAATCTAAAATGGATGCTGTCCAGGAGGTAGGAGGGTCTGGGAGGGAGGGTCTGCTGCTGATTGGCTGGAATGTGTCTTCTGACTGTGAGGTACAGGGTCAAAGTATTACTCAATGATGACTAATAGGGGGCGGATCGAACATCGCATATGTTCGCCCGCCGCGGAACTATTCGCCGGCGAACTATTCGCGACATCACTAATGTAAAGTTCTAAATATATGTTTTATACTTATATTTCCCATGATTCAGGTTAATCAGTATATTTCCTTCTTACAGACTGTCAGTTTCATTTTTTGGGAAATGCTTAAAAAAAAAATGTTTCTTACCTGAAATTTTTCAATTGACTTTCTTTCTAAATTGCGGGCTGTTAGGCTCGCAGGTGCACAAAATGCTATAATTTATTGCATAGTTTTTGGCGCGAGACTTTTTTGGCGCGAGAATTACGTTTGTTGACATATTTTCGTCATTTCCGGCGTCTTAGTTGGCGCCGAGAATTTTCACATAGTTGCGTCATCTATGACGCTCGTGTCTGTTACAGACGTTCTTGGCGCCAAAAAATAGCTTGTCAGTTGTGGGCGTCATACTTGGCGCCAGATTTCTGATATTATTTAAGTCTTTATTTTCATTCTGCTTCTGGTTTTCAGAGGCTTATTTTGTTTTCATTTTTTTCCCATTCCTGAAACTGTCATTTAAGGAAATTGATATTTTGCTTTATATGTTGTTTTTTCTCTTACATTTGCAAGATATCTCAAAAACTGTTCCTGTATCAGAAAATACTGTTGGATTCCTGATGACTGTTATCAGTCCTACCAAAGCTAAGTTCATTTATTTTTCTGTTATGAATTTTTATCTTTAGCTATGGTTTGTAATAAGTTATCATGATAAGCTTTTACATGCAGAGTCCATTAGTATTAATGCATTATCTATTGCTATTCTTTTTACATCTAATGTACAAGATATAGCTAAGAATTTATAAGAATATTTTTCTGATTCTATCCTAAAGGCTTTGTCTGCCATCCCGCCTTCTAATAAAATTTATAGGTCTTTTTTAAACTTCTCATTTAGTTGATGAATTTTCAAATGACCGATAACATACTGAATTATCCTTCTCTGATGATGTTTTATCTCAATCAGAATATACTTCATCAGATATTGACACTAACAAATCTACTTTTTTACTTTTAAATAGAGTACATTCGTTCTTTGTTGAAAAGATGTTGATTATATTGGATATTGAGGAGACTAGTTCTTTTGATTTTAAGACTAGCTAACATTTAAATTCTGCTTATTAACCTCCTGTGGTTTCTTCAGAGGTTTTTTCTAGTTCCTGATACTAGGGAATGGAATAGGCCTGGGACTTCTTTTATTCCTTCTTTAAGGTTTTTAATTTGTATCCTTTGCCAGCAATTAGTTTAGAGTTTTGGGGAAAGATCCCCAAAGTTAATGGGGCTATCTCTACTCTTGCTAAACATACTACTATTCCTATAGAAAATAGTATTTACTTTTTAAAGTTCCTTCAGATGGGAAACTTGTATCTTATCTAAGGAAAACTATTTTATTTTCAGGTCCTTTTCTTAGGTCTGCAATTTATTTGGCTGATGTTGCAACTGCTTCAACTTTCTGGTTGGATACTTTAGTGCAACAAGTATCGGATTATGATTTGTTTAGCATTGTTAAGTTGATCAACATGCTAATAATTTCATTTGTGTCGTCATTTTTTTTATATTTTCACAATTGAGGTTAAATCTATGTCTTTAGCTATTTTAGCTAGAAGAACTTTGTGACTTAAATCTTGGAATGCTAATTTGATTTCTAAAATCCATATTTCTTTTTTTCCAAGGTAATCAATTACTTGGTTCACAATTGGATTCAATTCTTTCAACTGTTACTCTGGGGGAAGGGAGTTTTTTTGCTTCAAGATTAAGTTTTAAGAGTAAATCTTAAGCTTATATTAGTTTTTGTTCTTAATAAGGAACGGAATCCTAATTCTTCTCCAAGTAACATGTTTATAATTGGAAGCTTTTTTCAACATGGAATGAATTCAAGCCATTTAAAAGATCAAAGTCAGCCCCCAAATTTGCATGTAGGTGCGGCTCTTATTCCAGCTTAGCTGGTAAAGGGCAGATTAAGACTTTTTAAAATTTGTTGGTTCAGTTTGGTCCAAACTTCTTAGATTGGGGTACAGAATAGGATTCAGAGTAAAACCGCCTGTGAGAAGTCTTTTTCTCTCTAGCATATTCCAGCTATTCCAGTAAAGGCTCACACTTTCCTGAAGTGTGTTTCAGACCTGTATGTTTTAGGTACTTGTGAAGCGCGGTTGGTCACCTGTTGGGGTCTCAAGGCGCTGCTCAGACCTGGAGTTATCTGGGGTATTCTTACCAGTTCCATTTCAGGAACGGGGTTTGGGGTTTTGTTCAAAACTATTCATTGTCCCAAAGATAGAAAATCTTTTTGAATTGTCATATAAGAGTACCATCTTTCAGAATGGTGTTTATATGGTCTATTTTGCCTTTTGGTCAGCAAGGGCATTATTTGTTTACAATAGATTCAATAGATGCATATCTTCATATTCTGTATTCATTCAGATTATTTTCATTTTCTGAGATTCTCTTTTTTAGACAAGCATTACCAATTTGTTGCTTTTCCTTCTGGCCTAGCGACAGCTCTAAGAATCTTTTCAAGGTTCTCAGTGTTTCCTTATTTGGACGATCTTGTGGTACTTGCTCAGTCTTTTCGTTCTGCAGAATCTCATACGATTCAACTTTTGTTGTTTCTTCAAAGATATCGTTGGAGGATCTTTTTATCAAAAGCTTCTTGATTCCTCAGACAAGGGTCACCTTTTTTAGGTTTCCAGATAGATTGTGTCAATGTCTTTGTTTCTAACAAACAAGAGACAATTATATTGGGTTCAGTTTGTCGGAACCTTCAGTCTCTATTATTTCCTTCAGTAGCTATATGCATGGAAGTTTTAGGTCTCATGGCTGCAGTATTGAATTCGATTCCCTTTGCTCATTTTCATATGAAACCTTTCCAGTTTTTTATGCTGAATTAATTGTGCAGGGATTATTATAGGATATCACTTTTAATATCTTTGAATCCCAATATTCAACTATCTTTGACTTGGTGGTTAGATCACCATCATATAGTTCTACGGGTCTCTTCGGTTCATCCAACCTGGACCATGATCACAACAGATGCGAGTCTTTTAGGTTGAGAGGTTGTCTGGGGATCTCTGTCAGCACAAGGGGTTTGGAAATCTCCAGAGGCGAGATTACTATTCAATATTTTGAATGCGTTTCTCAGAGTTCTTCAGTTTTGGCTTCTTTTTGAAGAGAGAGACGTTTATTGGTTTTCAGACAGACAATGTCACAACTGTGGCGTATGTCAATCATCAGGGTCGGACTCTCGGTCCTTAGGCTGTGAAAGAAGTATCTTGGATACTTGCTTGGGCTAAATCCAGCTCCTGTCTAATTTCTGTGGTCTATATCCCAGGTATAGACAATTGGGAAGCGGATTATCTCTGTTAATCAAGCTTTACATCCGGGAGAATGGTCTCTTCACCCAGATGTGTTTTTCTGAATTGTTCAGATATGGGGGCTTCCAGAAATAGATCTGATGGCATCTCATCTAAACAAGAAACTTCCCAGGTACCTATCCAGGTCCGGGGATCCTCAGGCGGAAGCAGTGTATGCATTGACACTTCCTTGGAGTTATCAACCTGCCTATATTTTTCCGCCTCTGGTTCTTCTTTTAAGAGTGATTTTCAAAATCATCATGGAGCAATTGTTTGTGCTGCTGGTACTCCAGCATGGCCGCTTAGGTTTTGGTATATGGTTCTTGTTCGGATGTCCAGTTGCCAACCTTGGTCACTTCCATTAAGGCCAGACCTTATATCTTAAGGTTTGTTTTTTCCGTTAGGAACTCAAATTATTAAATTTGATGGTATGGAAATTAAACGCTTAGTGCTTAGTCATAGAGGTTTCTCTGACTCAGTGATTATTACTATGTTGCAGGCTCGTAAATCTGTGTCTAGAAAGATTTATTATCGAGTTTGGAAGACTTACATCTCATGATGCTCTTCTCATAAATTCTCTTGGCATTCTTTTAGAATTCCTAGGATTTTACAGTTTCTTCAGGATGGTTTGGATAAGGTTTTGTCTGCAAGTTCCTTGAAAGGACAAATCTCTGCTCTTTCTGTGTTGTTTCACAGAAAAATTGCTAATCTTCCTGATATTCATTGTTTTATCAGGCTTTGGTTCATATCAAGCCTGTCATTAAGCCAATTTCTCCTCCTTGGAGTATTAATTTGGTTCTGAGAGCTTTACAGGCTCTTCCGTTTGAGCCAATGCATTCTTTGGACATTAAATTACTTTCATGGAAAGTATTGTTCCTTTTGGCCATCTCTTCTGCTAGAAGAGTTTCTGAATTATCTGCTCTTTCTTGTGAGTCTCCTTTTCTGATTTTTCATCAGGATAAGGCGGTTTTGCTGTCTTCATTTTAATTTTTACCTAAAGTTGTGAATTCTAACAACATTAGTAGAGGAATTATTGTCCCTTCCTTGTGTCCTAATCCTAAGAATTCTTTGGAAAGTTCCTTACATTCTTTGGATGTGGTAAGAGCTTTGAAATATTATGTTGAAGCTAATAAGATTTCAGAAAGACTTCTAGTCTATTTGTTATCTTTTCTGGTTTTAGGAAAGGTCAGAAGGCTTCTGCCATTTCTTTGGCTTCTTGGTTAAAGCTTTTGTTTCATCATGTTTATTTGGAGTCGGGTTAATCCCTGTCTCAGAGGATTAGGGCTCATTCTACTAGGTCAGTTTCTACTTCCTGGACTTTTAAGAATAAAACTTTTGTTGATCAGATTTGCAAAGCAACGACTTGGTCTTCTTTGCATACTTTTACTAAATTCTAGCATTTTGATGTTTTCTCTTCTTCAGAAGCAGTTTTTGGTAGAATAGTACTTCAGGCAGCTGTTTTCAGTTTGATTCTTCTGCTTATAATTTCAGTTTTTTTCATTATAAAGATTAAAACTTTTGATTTGGGGTGTGGATTAATTTTTCAGCGGAATTGGCTGTCTTTATTTTTATCCCTCCCTCTCTAGTGACTCTTGCGTGGAGTTCCACATCTTGGGTATTTGCTATCCCATACGTCACTAGCTCATGGACTCTTGCCAATTACATGAAAGAAAACATAATTTATGCAAGAACTTACCTGATAAATTAATTTCTTTCATATTGGCAAGAGTCCATGAGGCCCACCCTTTATATGATGGTTATAATTTTTTTGTATAAAGCACAATTATTCCAATTCCTTGTTGATGCGTTCGCTCCTTTCTTATCACCCCACTTCTTGGCTATTCGTTAAACTGAATTGTGGGTGTGGTGGGGGGTGTATTTATAGGCATTTTGAGGTTTGGGAAACTTTGCCCCTCCTGGTAGGAATGTATATCCCATACGTCATTAGCTCATGGACTCTTGCCAATATGAAAGAAATGAATTTATCAGGTAAGTTCTTACATAAATTATGTTTTTTCCTGTCACCTGCCGGCTGAAGATTCCTGTTTGTCCCACCCACCTCCTTGTGTTTTTGATGTAATGATGGCAGCAATGGGTTATGTACGGCTCCATTCAGGGTTTTAGGTTAGCATGGCAGGGGTAGGTTTATTCGAGCTAGCCTTTGTAAGCCCATGTTTGTAATATTTTCTCTTCCCAGTGATAGCTGGTTTGTGTGGTCAGCGGAATTGGGGTCCCTGTACAGGTTAAGAGAGTATCATCACACTCTGGTGGCGGGAAGTCATGGGCCCCTTTGATACATCCGTAGGCTGAGTAAATGTGGTGGAGCGATGGCCGGGCCGAAAAGAGGGGCCTACAATTCCAAGTGGCTGCTTTGGGTGTCCCTCCTATTAGGTGAGCCAAGGGAACTCCCTACAAACCCTGTTTTCCAGATGGGGTGGAGCATGGGGCTCCGTCCCACCTTCCAATGGGGGCCTTGACCTCTTGTCTAACTAGGAAATTTAAGGACTCATCCTGCCGCCATCCATAGTTAAATCGGTTACAGTGTTATCAGGTTTTTTTTTAATAAACCTGTCATGGTCTTTTCCTCCATACCTGTTTCTGTGTTTATTTATGGTTAAATGTTTGGTAACTACACTGGGAAGCCCAACTAGAACTTTTAATCCCTTAAGCCCTTAAAGTTTTTTTTGTTTTTTTTTAATGTATAGTTTTGCTTATTTTTAAATAACATTGCTCTGATTTTCAGACTCCTAACCAAGTCCCAAAGTTTTAGGAGAATACCGACAGATACCTACTCCAGCTTGCTTCTGTTTGTGTAAAGGGTCTTTTCATATGCAAAAGAAGGGGGGGGGGGTGTCTTATTTCCCACTTGTGTGGGCTTTCCAGCTACCTTTTCAACAGAGCTAAACTGAGAGCTTCTAAGTAAGTTTTTAAACAGTTTTATACTGGATTTTTTAAATCAGTATCTATGCATCTTATTCTTTATAGTAGTGTCTATTACATGCAGTTATACAAAAATTGGTGTATACTGTCCTTTAAGCAATGTCACGCACCTCGTACCGATCGCACAAAATGCGGTCATCAAGGCACGTAACATGTATGCAGTCAAATAACATCCTAACAGTAAACAACATTGCAAAGATATCATTATAAAAACATTCATTCAGTGTGCAATAAAAATATATATGTGGTGTACGATCCAATTGTATAAACACTTCATGTATCATGTACATTATGGAGTATGGTAAGAAGACAGAGGTAACTAATCTAATGTGCTGTTCACTGGTTTCTATGTCCATGCTCATTTGGTGGCATACATATTCACTGACCCAATAATGTTTCTTCGAGACTACTTATGTCCCACTCCGCGATCATAGATGAATCCATAAATCAATGATAGAAGGGGCTAAAGTCCAGCACTGTATTCAACCACC
This sequence comes from Bombina bombina, assembly GCF_027579735.1. Classification (NCBI taxonomy): domain Eukaryota; kingdom Metazoa; phylum Chordata; class Amphibia; order Anura; family Bombinatoridae; genus Bombina; species Bombina bombina. Next base: position 980,263,011 of record NC_069501.1, on the reverse strand, counting down.
TTGGTGTTACTGTGTCCAGTGTATAAATCCACCTGGTTTCCATTTGTTGCAACCTCTGTGTTCTGTTACCTCCTCTTGGCATGGGGGGTACATAATCTATCAGCATAGTTCTCAAGCTGGATACATTATGCTTGTGTTCAGAGAAATGGCGTGCCACAGACTGTTCAGAGTTACCGTTTTTAATGGCTTCCCTGATAGCATATCTGTGGTTTCCCATCCTTTCTCTAAAGGATGTCACCATCTTTCCGACGTAAACCAGGGATCACTGGCACATGAGGATGTAGATAACATGAATGCTGATGCATGTAAGCCTAGGTGAATCTTAAAACGTTTATTTCGGTGTGGATGTTGGAAAGAAGATCCCCTAACCTAATACTATTACAGGTTATGCAATCACCACATTGAGCAAACCTTCTTTGAGAACTTCAGCCAGGTGGTTTTCTGGTAATATCTTGCAGGGTCAGTCTCAACCAAAATAACTCTTAAGTTGCGTGCCCGACGAAATGCCATTCTCGGTGGATCAACATATTAGAATGGTAAGTACCTGTCCTATTTGACCAATTCATAACACTGTCTTATAGAAGACCTCAACTGGTTATGGGAAGTATCATATGTGGTCACAAAACTTAATATGAATTTTCTAATGACACTTTTTGTTTGTTTTCTTGCATTTTCCATACTGTCCCAACTTTTATGGAATTGGGGTTGTATATATACCTGTATATATTGTGACAAAGAATTGGGGTTGTATATATATATATATACATACATACTGTGTATATATATATATATATATATATATATATATATATATATATATATATATATATATATATGAAGACAAGAGAAAAGATAGAGTATCTGTTAAGAGACCCCTTGGTATACGAATGTTTATCCAAATGAGTTTAAAAATAGATGGTATAAATCAGACTGCAGAAGCGTATTCTATGAAGTAGAAAATGTTCTATAGTTGTGTATTCCTAATGTGTATACATATAGAGCACACACAATATATAGGAGCAAGAAAGGACTAAGTAGTGTCTAATCATAAGTTGTTAATACAAACATGTCATACCTTAACTGGTCCAGGAAGACCTAGATAATCTCTGTAAAGACTATAAAATCAAGAAAGACAATCTGTCTAAGAAAGATTTTATAAAACAACTAGAAAAAGATCGCAACATCATAATTCGGGAATATCTGTTTATTTGGATATGTACTCTGTACAACTGTATGTTTTATTTACAAGTTTGCCAGTTTTTAATGCTTTAAAGATTTTTAGGCATGATATACTGACATTAATAATCTGTGTTCTGATTCCATTGCACAACTGTATGTTTTTTTATGCAAGTTAGCCTATTTTGATGCTCCAAACAGCTTTAGGTGTGAAATTTTTGTATTAACAACTTATGATTAGACACTACTTAGTCGTTTCTTGCTCCTATATATTGTGTGTGCTCTATATGTATACGCATTAGGAATACACAACTATCGAACATTTTCTACTTCATAGAATGCGCTTCTGCAGTCTGATTTATACCATCTATTTTTAAACTCATTTGGATAAACATTCGTATACCAAGGGGTCTCTTAACAGATACTCTAGTTGCATTTTGTAGTGCCATTTTAGTGCGCCCTTCATTATCTATCTTTTCTCTTGTCTTCATATAATTTATTTCTTATTTTAGCTGGAGGTGTGGGGGACTCTCCAGCTTGGATAGATAGATTAGGGCAGCATTAAATGTGATCTGACAATTTTCTTTATTTTAGACTCTACACACTTCTTTTCTTCTAATATATATATATATATATATAAAAACCCATCAGTTGTACAGTGTTACCCTCCAATGGTCATCTGCCCGGGTGCCAACATGCAATCAATATTCCAAAAGAAATGGTCGCACTCTCAGGTCTTTTTTAGTGAAAAATCGTGGTAAATTTTAATGAAACGTTTTCGGGGTATTCTTCCCCATCATCAGCATAAACATACAGTGCATCAAACAAACTTAAATAGAAGCCTATTGCTCGTTAAACATAAATCAAAAATACCTGTGTGTGAAGATTTCTCAGTGTGGTGGCGCCAAACAGTGTGTGTGTGGAACGCATGTTTGCGTTCCACTATGTGAACCGGAAGTGTTAAGTGCAATATTGTATCCGGTATCCTCATTTCTATACAAAGCTTGTAATGTTATAATATCGATACAAATTTACTGTGTTAATAAATTAAATTGCTAAAGTATGTAATAGTGTTTCAAACTCTGTGCCATTATTGACAGTGTATCTTATTCTACATATTGTTACAATTGCGTGAATTTATTTAGCCGGTGCCTTCTGCACTACTCATAGGCTCATATATATGCATGTGCATTGTTCCCTATTATCTAAATTACATCTCCCTTACTGGAGTGTTACTATAGTTCATTATGATGATCTCTGTGACAGGTTCTATAGAGTTCGCTGTCATCTTATAGTTGTCATAGGAACCATTTGTTCTGCCGGTTCTACTTGGGCGGATGGATCTATTGATTTACCTAGTTCAGATTTACCACTATTCTATGGCCAGTATGTATTACCTTCATGTCTCACTATTACCATGATTTTTTTGGACTTCAATCATTTACGTATCACTTGTACTTGTCCTGGAATGTGCTTGTTAAAGGGGCTAAAAGTATTCTCTGGCACTTAGTGTATGTAGTATATGTATATCATCTTAAGTCTCGTATATGCTGGCATTAGAACAAGGAGGATCGGACCAACCGGTGGCCAGACACTGTGCCGACATGAGACACCAGGTGTCCACTATCAGATATATCCTAATTGATCATATCCCCCCCCTTGATAGGGGTGGTGACAGAAATAAGGCCCTGCTTAGAAGAGAAGCTGAATGGATATATAGATTGGGCACGGTAGCCCCAGGAGGGTTAAACTCACCTCCGGATTTTAAAGCGCTCATTTAAGCTGAGACACATACTGGGGCATGGCAAATACACCTTGAGTACTATGTGACAATGCACTGAGGGTCAGGCCTCTAGGGGGGTAGACCATACAGCGCAGGGTGCACTACCTAGCGTTGGGGGAGTCATGGTAATGATGCCTCCAATGCAACATCACTCGGTATATTAATGCCAATTGCCAACAAGTTCTCATGCAGACTTAAAAGACGGAGCTTCCTTTAAATCCATGGCAACTACACAGAGATGATCCATCTGCACTAGTCTAAGGCGACAATCTTAATGTGCAGAGAACAACCGACAGGAACATCAGAAAAGACACAGGTCTAGGAACCATGGGTACATAACCATGACAGTGAGGACATCAACCATCCAATTGAGGAAGACATCCCATACGTCCAAGGGTCAGGTTGTGCCAACATCAAAAAATAGGGACACTGTACTAGGACTGTCCAACTATGATGAACTCAAAGATTCAATTAAGGATGGACATCACTATATAGAAATTTGACACGGAGCAACTATATGGACTAACAGAGCAACAATAGCTTTCTCTAATACACAATAAGAGAGCTAAGATGTATATAATACACGTAATGTGTATACAGGCACAAGAGAGATAGATAGATATAATTTAGAACAAAATCAATACCAATTATACATTACTAGAGCTAAGTGTGTAATGTAGCAACAGCAGTTAGGTTGCTATTTTCTATTTTTTGTTTCTATATATTTCTTATTTTTTACTAATAATTTTGTATTTTTACCCATGCTAAATGGTTAGAGGATTTTATTCTCCTTTACTGGTATTCAGGTCTATAGGAGGGGATCAATCACATAATCTATAAATATAGCCTAGGAAAACATATACGAGACTTAAGATGATATACATATACTACATACACTAAGTGCCAGAGAATACTTTTAGCCCCTTTAACAAGCACATTCCAGGACAAGTACAAGTGATACGTAAATGATTGAAGTCCAAAAAAATCATGGTAATAGTGAGACATGAAGGTAATACATACTGGCCATAGAATAGTGGTAAATCTGAACTAGGTAAATCAATAGATCCATCCGCCCAAGTAGAACCGGCAGAACAAATGGTTCCTATGACAACTATAAGATGACAGCGAACTCTATAGAACCTGTCACAGAGATCATCATAATGAACTATAGTAACACTCCAGTAAGGGAGATGTAATTTAGATAATAGGGAACAATGCACATGCATATATATGAGCCTATGAGTAGTGCAGAAGGCACCGGCTAAATAAATTCACGCAATTGTAACAATATGTAGAATAAGATACACTGTCAATAATGGCACAGAGTTTGAAACACTATTACATACTTTAGCAATTTAATTTATTAACACAGTAAATTTGTATCGATATTATAACATTACAAGCTTTGTATAGAAATGAGGATACCGGATACAATATTGCACTTAACACTTCCGGTTCACATAGTGGAACGCAAACATGCGTTCCACACACACACTGTTTGGCGCCACCACACTGAGAAATCTTCACACACAGGTATTTTTGATTTATGTTTAACGAGCAATAGGCTTCTATTTAAGTTTGTTTGATGCACTGTATGTTTATGCTGATGATGGGGAAGAATACCCCGAAAACGTTTCATTAAAATTTACCACGATTTTTCACTAAAAAAGACCTGAGAGTGCGACCATTTCTTTTGGAATATTGATTGCATGTTGGCACCCGGGCAGATGACCATTGGAGGGTAACACTGTACAACTGATGGGTTTTGATATTTCTATACAAGTGTACCCCCTCAGCCTGATTTTTTCACTCAGTGAACTATAGTTTTGGATTTGGTATTGAATTTCTCCAGTGCTTACATTACAATACATTGGGATCCACGCTGAACATTTCTACAACTTACAGCAAGCGCAGTTATGGAACCAGTTCCTCTTACGTCTTTGACCCTCCCTCCCATTGGGACAACTACCATGGAACAAGATCCTGATGTAGGAGCACAAGCCCGTGGGGCCCAGATTGGCACAGTCACATACACCCCAGACGATGCGCCAAGAATCCTGTTCGCCCCTATCAGCAGAGCGACGGCTGGTGAGACCCCTGTTAATATATACCATAACTTATTGAAACTCAAAAAGCGAGAAACAGACCTAACATTACACGGTAGCTATCTTTCAGAATATCACAGGTTAAACCATATCCCTAGGGGTTTCAGGGTAAAAAATATCCCTACAATAGGTCGTGACAATCCTGAATTTAGAAAGAAGTGGTGCCACATATTAAATAAGTGCTCCCTAGATCTTATCTTACTAGTAATAGAGGAGGTCACTACAATACTTAACAAGGTCAAAAACGAGATAGTAGCATTTGAACAAATACATAATGAAACACTTGCAGCAGATCAGCAGGAAAACTGGCTCACCAAATTACAGCAACAGGTTGATAAATATAAAACTGAATTAGCAGTATTTAAAAACAGGAAACTTGAATCTGTGAAAGCAGACTACACTAATGGTAGAGTCTACAAGTGGCTAACTGGTACATCAGAGGGTAGACCTAGGAGACCTTTTCGACCTAGGAGAGTACAATTTACAACAGTTGACACCAGTGGTGCTGATTCATCAGAAACAGACACTAGCATCACTAGACACACACCCACATCACCAAATACATATCAGACGCAACCCCCATACCATCCCCCATATATACATAGGGGACAATCCACCCCTGATCATCATTTTTTAGGGGTTACCACGAGGTCACGCAGAGGAGGGGGAGGCACTCTAGACCACACATCAGGAGGGCAAGGGGACAGACACAGACCCACACGCCGCAACAGACGGAGGATATAGTGATCAATCTTAGTAGGCATGCTCTTACAGCAGCAGAGAGCTCCATGCTCAATAAAGGTCTATCGTTTATACCAAGTCATAAAACTAATGAAATGGACCTTAAATTGGACTTGTATAAATTGAATCGCACAATGAAAATTAAAGAATATTTTCAGCACGCTCCAATAACACCAGAACTTACTAATCCTGTCCATAAGTGCAAAAAACCCAGTACATTCGAGCCAACAAACAGTAGTGCCAGCACTAAGACATTTATGAGGCTAGTGGCACAAGATATGGAAACACATAATAAGTCCAACAAATGGAGACACAACCTCACAAACACTGAAAGAGCAGCTATTAAAACCTTACAAAATGACCATGCTCTGGTCATTCGCCCTGCGGATAAAGGTGGGGCAATAGTCCTGATGGACTATGAGGATTACAAAGAAGACATACTTAAGCAATTGACTGACAACAACACTTATAGCAAGTTACCAGGTGACCCTACGGTCAAATACAAGAAAGAACTGGATGGTATCCTTAAAGTAGGATTTGAACAAGGATACCTAACGGAACAACTCTTTGAATACTGCACTACAACACATCCAAGAATCCCAATATTATACACCACCCCAAAGATACACAAAACCCTACACCACCCACCAGGGCGACCCATAGTCTCTGCAGTACAATCACTCACACAGCCAGTGGCACAAGTAATAGATATTTTCCTCCAACCCATTGTCAAGACTGTCAGATCATTCATTTCAGACACTAATGACCTTATTAGGAAGATGAGGGATGTGCATGTGGAGACTGGAGACATCCTGGTCACCCTGGATGTCAACAGTCTCTACACTATCATCCCTCACGACACAGGACTCATGGCTACCAAACATCACCTCATAGACAGTACACTGTATGAGGGACCCCCCATTGACTATTTTTTGACACTAATGGAATACTGTCTCACTAGGAACTACTTTCGCTTTGAGACATCTTTTTATTTGCAACTTACAGGCACTGCGATGGGGTCTAACATGGCCCCATCGTATGCCAATATATATATGTCTCAATTTGAAAACCAATTCCTATGGAGCACTGACACATCGCAGGTTGTGTACTACGCAAGATACATCGATGATGTGTTCATGGTGTGGCGTGGCGGACAACAGGCGCTGTCAGAGTGGTTTATGAAATGGAACAATACCCCTACACCAGTGAGATTCAAGATCACGCACCACCATAAAGAGATACAATTCCTAGACCTCACTATCTACATAGATGGTAATTCCTTAGGTACCACACTCTACAGCAAGCCTACTGATAAAAATTCCATTTTAAGTGCAACAAGCTGTCACCCCCCAGCCCTATTAAAAGGGATAGTCAAATCACAGATGACAAGAGTAGTGCGGAATAATTCAAACAGAGCCACAGGGGTCTCACAGCTACAGCTCATGCGAGACAAATTCTTACAGCGGGGATACAAGCAACAGATGCTTGACAGTACCCTAAAACAAGTCCTTCCACACACACAGGACAGCCTGATACATAAGGGGAATCTGACAGAGAAGCTGAACAAATTGATAATGGCAACAACGTTTTCACCTAACACCACACAAGCTGGTAACATACTAAGAGAACACTGGCCAATAGTGCAGTCTGACCCTAAATTGACCTTCACGCACAACCTGACACCAATGGTAGCATACCGGAGGGGAACTAACCTTAAGGACAGCTTGGTACGCACAGACCCTAAATCAAGCTACATGGATACTGCCCACACTAACATCAAAGGTTCATACAGGTGCCTAGGGTGCACAACATGTAATGGTCTCATAACAACTAAGAACTTTCACCATCCTCACACGAATAAAGTATTCAAGATCAAGCACTCAATATCCTGCACTACAACATTTGTAGTTTACCTTTTATTCTGTCCATGTGCCCGGTTCTATGTGGGTAAGACGAGCGGAACACTCCGCGATAGGATGGCTAACCACAGACGGGCAATACGGCTGGCATTAGAACAAGGAGGATCGGACCAACCGGTGGCCAGACACTGTGCCGACATGAGACACCAGGTGTCCACTATCAGATATATCCTAATTGATCATATCCCCCCCCTTGATAGGGGTGGTGACAGAAATAAGGCCCTGCTTAGAAGAGAAGCTGAATGGATATATAGATTGGGCACGGTAGCCCCAGGAGGGTTAAACTCACCTCCGGATTTTAAAGCGCTCATTTAAGCTGAGACACATACTGGGGCATGGCAAATACACCTTGAGTACTATGTGACAATGCACTGAGGGTCAGGCCTCTAGGGGGGTAGACCATACAGCGCAGGGTGCACTACCTGGCGTTGGGGGAGTCATGGTAATGATGCCTCCAATGCAACATCACTCGGTATATTAATGCCAATTGCCAACAAGTTCTCATGCAGACTTAAAAGACGGAGCTTCCTTTAAATCCATGGCAACTACACAGAGATGATCCATCTGCACTAGTCTAAGGCGACAATCTTAATGTGCAGAGAACAACCGACAGGAACATCAGAAAAGACACAGGTCTAGGAACCATGGGTACATAACCATGACAGAGAGGACATCAACCATCCAATTGAGGAAGACATCCCATACGTCCAAGGGTCAGGTTGTGCCAACATCAAAAAATAGGGACACTGTACTAGGACTGTCCAACTATGATGAACTCAAAGATTCAATTAAGGATGGACATCACTATATAGAAATTTGACACGGAGCAACTATATGGACTAACAGAGCAACAATAGCTTTCTCTAATACACAATAAGAGAGCTAAGATGTATATAATACACGTAATGTGTATACAGGCACAAGAGAGATAGATATAATTTAGAACAAAATCAATACCAATTATACATTACTAGAGCTAAGTGTGTAATGTAGCAACAGCAGTTAGGTTGCTATTTTCTATTTTTTGTTTCTATATATTTCTTATTTTTTACTAATAATTTTGTATTTTTACCCATGCTAAATGGTTAGAGGATTTTATTCTCCTTTACTGGTATTCAGGTCTATAGGAGGGGATCAATCACATAATCTATAAATATAGCCTAGGAAAACATATACGAGACTTAAGATGATATACATATACTACATACACTAAGTGCCAGAGAATACTTTTAGCCCCTTTAACAAGCACATTCCAGGACAAGTACAAGTGATACGTAAATGATTGAAGTCCAAAAAAATCATGGTAATAGTGAGACATGAAGGTAATACATACTGGCCATAGAATAGTGGTAAATCTGAACTAGGTAAATCAATAGATCCATCCGCCCAAGTAGAACCGGCAGAACAAATGGTTCCTATGACAACTATAAGATGACAGCGAACTCTATAGAACCTGTCACAGAGATCATCATAATGAACTATAGTAACACTCCAGTAAGGGAGATGTAATTTAGATAATAGGGAACAATGCACATGCATATATATGAGCCTATGAGTAGTGCAGAAGGCACCGGCTAAATAAATTCACGCAATTGTAACAATATGTAGAATAAGATACACTGTCAATAATGGCACAGAGTTTGAAACACTATTACATACTTTAGCAATTTAATTTATTAACACAGTAAATTTGTATCGATATTATAACATTACAAGCTTTGTATAGAAATGAGGATACCGGATACAATATTGCACTTAACACTTCCGGTTCACATAGTGGAACGCAAACATGCGTTCCACACACACACTGTTTGGCGCCACCACACTGAGAAATCTTCACACACAGGTATTTTTGATTTATGTTTAACGAGCAATAGGCTTCTATTTAAGTTTGTTTGATGCACTGTATGTTTATGCTGATGATGGGGAAGAATACCCCGAAAACGTTTCATTAAAATTTACCACGATTTTTCACTAAAAAAGACCTGAGAGTGCGACCATTTCTTTTGGAATATATATATATATATATATATATATATATATATATATAATTATATATATATATATATATATATATATACAGTATATACATATTGTGACAAAGATACCCCTCTCCTTCTTGGGTATTTTGTCCTGGGAACAGCTTTGACACACAGGAGCCGATTTACCAAGTGCTCAATCGGCCCCAATGCAGCTGTTTCCACATGAGCCTTTAAGCTCGCCAGAAACAGCAGTTAAGAAGCAGCGGTCTTAAAGACCGCTACTCCTTAACTGGTCCGCCATCTCTGAGGCGGCGAACAGCAATCAGCCCGATAAAATACGATTGGGTTGATTGACACACCCTGCTAGCGGGCGATTGGCTGCGAATCTGCAGGGGGCGGCATTGCACAAGCAGTTCACCAGAACTGCTTGTACAATGCTAAATGCCGACAGTGTATGCTGTCGGTATTCAGCGATGTTGTTGAGCTGACATGATCTGCTCAGCGTATTATGTCCTCCCAACATATGATAAATCGGCCCCACAAACTACACAAAAGAGAAACACTTCAAACACACTGGATTAGATGAAAAGCCTTTGCCTGTTTATTCACAGATGATTTGCAGGAATACAGTTTTAACCTAATCAAAAGAACAAAACAAAAACCTTGCACAATGGTGCTTACTAAACAGAATAAAGTATCTATAACTAAAGTTGTGTGGCTTTTCCACACACCTGCAAAATTCTAAAACAGATTTCACAGCTCCCAGGTCTAGAACTTCTAGACAGCAGCACAACTCCATATCCTCTGTCTTTCACATACAGGTTCTATCTAGCAGCCTCAGCACACACTATTTAATAGGGGTTAATTGATCATAATTAGCTGCAGATGAGAAAACCTTAGGCCTAGATTTAGAGTTTGGCGGTAGCCGTCAAAACCAGCGTTAGAGGCTCCTAACGCTGGTTTTAGGCTACCGCCGGTATTTGGAGTGAGTCAGGAAAGGGTCTAACGCTCACTTTCCAGCCGCAACTTTTCCATACCGCAGATCCCCTTACGTCAATTGCGTATCCTATCTTTTCAATGGGATCTTTCTAACTCCGGTATTTAGAGTCGTGTCTGAAGTGAGCGTTAGAATTCTAACGAAAAAACTCCAGCTGCAGAAAAAAGTCAGTAGTTAAGAGCTTTCTGGGCTAACGCCGGTTTATAAAGCTCTTAACTACTGTGCTCTAAAGTACACTAACACCCATAAACTACCTATGTACCCCTAAACCGAGGTCCCCCCACATCGCCGCCACTCGATTAAATTTTTTTAACCCCTAATCTGCCGACCGCCACCTACGTTATACTTATGTACCCCTAATCTGCTGCCCCTAACACCGCCGACCCCTATATTATATTTATTAACCCCTAACCTGCCCCCTACAACGTCGCCGCCAGCTACCTACAATAATTAACCCCTAATCTGCCGACCGCAAAGCGCCGCCAGCTACATTATAGCTATGTACCCCTAATCTGCTGCCCCTAACACCGCCGACCCCTATATTATATTTATTAACCCATAATCTGCCCCCCTCAACGTCGCTTCCACCTGCCTACACTTATTAACCCCTAATCTGCCGAGCGGATCTCACCGCTACTATAATAAAGTTATTAACCCCTAATCCGCCTCACTCCATCCTCAATAACCCTATAATAAATAGTATTAACCCCTAATCTGCCCTCCCTAACATCGCCGACACCTAACTTCAAGTATTAACCCCTAATCTGCCGATCGGAGCTCACCGCTACTCTAATACATTTTTTAACCCCTAAAGCTAATTTTAACCCTAACCCTAACACCCCCCTAAATTAAATATAATTTTATTCTAACGAAATAAATTAACTCTTATTAAATAAATTATTCCTATTTAAATCTAAATACTTACCTGTAAAATAAATCCTAATATAGCTACAATATAAATTATAATTATATTATAGCTATTTTAGGATTAATATTTATTTTACAGGCAACTTTGTATTTATTTTAACCAGGTACAATAGCTATTAAATAGTTAAGAACTATTTAATAGCTAAAATAGTTAAAATAATTACAAAATTACCTGTAAAATAAATCCTAACCTAAGTTACAATTAAACCTAACACTACACTATCAATAAATTAATTAAATACAATATCTACAATTATCTACAATTAAACCTAACACTACACTATCAATAAATAAATTAAATAAAATACCTTCAATTACCTACAATTAAACCTAACACTACACTATCAATAAATGAATTAAATACAATACCTACAAAAAACTACAATTAAATAAACTAACTAAAGTACAAAAAATAAAAAAGAACTAAGTTACAAAAAATAAAAAATATTTACAAACATTAGAAAAATATTACAACAATTTTAAACTAATTACACCTACTCTAAGCCCCCTAATAAAATAACAAAGCCCCCCAAAATAAAAAAATGCCCTACCCTATTCTAAATTAAAAAAGTTCAAAGCTCTTTTACCTTACCAGCCCTGAACAGGGCCCTTTGCGGGGCATGCCCCAAAGAATTCAGCTCTTTTGCCTGTAAAAAAAACACATACAATACCCCCCCAACATTACAACCCACCACCCACATACCCCTAAACTAACCCAAACCCCCCTTAAATAAACCTAACACTAAGCCCCTGAAGATCTTCCTACCTTATCTTCACCATACCAGGTTCACCGATCGGTCCTCGGAAGTGTTGATCCAAGCCCAAGTGGGGGGCTGAAGAGTGACGTCCATCCTCGGGCTGAAGTCTGGATCCAAGCGGCGGCTGAAGAAATCCATCATCGGGCCGAAGTCGGAAGTCCATCATCGGGATGAAGTCTTCTATCAAGCCGCATCTTCAATCTTCTTTCTTCTGGAGCGGAGCGGAGCCATCTTCTTCCAAGCCGACGCGGAACATCCTCTTCAACCGACGCCTACTAGCCGAATGACGGTTCCTTTAAATGACGTCATCCAAGATGGCGTCCCTCGAATTCCGATTGGCTGATAGATTCTATCAGCCAATCGGAATTAAGGTAGGAATATTCTGATTGGCTGATGGAATCAGCCAATCAGAATCAAGTTCAATCCGATTGGCTGATCCGATCAGCCAATCAGATTGAGCTCGCATTCTATTGGCTGTTCCGAATATTCCTACCTTAATTCCGATTGGCTGATAGAATCCTATCAGCCAATCGGAATTCGAGGGATGCCATCTTGGATGATGTCATTTAAAGGAACCGTCATTCGGCTAGTAGGCGTCGGTTGAAGAGGATGTTCCGCGTCGGCTTGGAAGAAGATGGCTCGGCTCCGCTCCAGAAGAAAGAAGATTGAAGATGCGGCTTGATAGAAGACTTCATCCCAATGATGGACTTCCGACTTCGGCCCGATGATGGATTTCTTCAGCCACCGCTTGGATCCAGACTTCAGCCCGAGGATGGACGTCACTCTTCAGCCCCCCGCTTGGGCTTGGATCAACACTTCCGAGGACCGATCGGTAAACCTGGTATGGTGAAGATAAGGTAGGAAGATCTTCAGGGGCTTAGTGTTAGGTTTATTTAAGGGGGGTTTGGGTTAGATTAGGGGTATGTGGGTGGTGGGTTGTAATGTTGGGGGGGGGTATTGTATGTGTTTTTTTTACAGGCAAAAGAGCTGAATTCTTTGGGGCATGCCCCGCAAAGGGCCATGTTCAGAGCTGGTAAGGTAAAAGAGCTTTGAACTTTTTTAATTTAGAATAGGGTAGGGCATTTTTTTTATTTTGGGGGGCTTTGTTATTTTATTAGGGGGCTTAGAGTAGGTGTAATTAGTTTAAAATTGTTGTAATATTTTTCTAATGTTTGTAAATATTTTTTTATTTTTTGTAACTTAGTTCTTTTTTTATTTTTTGTACTTTAGTTAGTTTATTTAATTGTAGTTTTTTGTAGGTATTGTATTTAATTCATTTATTGATAGTGTAGTGTTAGGATTAATTGTAGGTAATTGTAGGTATTTTATTTAATTTATTTATTGATAGTGTAGTGTTAGGTTTAATTGTAACTTAGGTTAGGATTTATTTTACAGGTAATTTTGTAATTATTTTAGCTATTTTAGCTATTAAATAGTTCTTAACTATTTAATAGCTATTGTACCTGGTTAAAATAAATACAAAGTTACCTGTAAAATAAATATAAATCCTAAAATAGCTATAATATAATTATAATTTATATTGTAGCTATATTAGGATTTATTTTACAGGTAAGTATTTAGCTTTAAATAGGAATAATTTATTTAATAAGAGTCAATTTATTTAGTTAGATTTAAATTATATTTAACTTAGGGGGGTGTTAGGGTTAGACTTAGCTTTAGGGGTTAATACATTTATTAGAATAGCGGTGAGCTCCAGTCGGCAGATTAGGGGTTAATAATTGAAGTTAGGTGTCGGCGATGTTAGGGAGGGCAGATTAGGGGTTAATACTATTTATTATAGGGTTATTGAGGCAGGAGTGAGGCGGATTAGGGGTTAATAACTTTATTATAATAGCGGTGCGTTCCGCTCGGCAGATTAGGGGTTAATAATTGAAGTTAGGTGTCGGCGATGTTAGGGAGGGCAGATTAGGGGTTAATACTATTTATTATAGGGTTATTGAGGCGGGAGTGAGGCAGATTAGGGGTTAATAACTTTATTATAATAGCGGTGCGGTCCGCTCGGCAGATTAGGGGTTAATAAGTGTAGGCAGGTGGAGGCGACGTTGTGGGGGGCAGATTAGGGGTTAATAAATATAATATAGGGGTCGGCGGTGTTAGGGGCAGCAGATTAGGGGCAGCAGATTAGGGGTACATAGGGATAATGTAAGTAGCGGCGGTTTACGGAGCGGCAGATTAGGGGTTAATAAAAATATGCAGGGGTCATCGATAGCGGGGGCGGCAGAATAGGGGTTAATAAGTGTAATGTTAGGGGTGTTTAGACTCGGGGTACATGTTAGAGTGTTAGGTGCAGACGTAGGAAGTGTTTCCCCATAGCAAACAATGGGGCTGCGTTAGGAGCTGAACGCAGCTTTTTTGCAGGTGTTAGGTTTTTTTTTCAGCTCAAACAGCCCCATTGTTTCCTATGGGGGAATCGTGCACGAGCACGTTTTTGAAGCTGGCCGCGTCCGTAAGCACCGCTGGTATCGAGAGTTGAAGTTGCGTTAAATATGCTCTACGCTCCTTTTTTGGAGCCTAACGCAGCCATTCTGTGAACTCTCAATACCAGCGGTATTTAAAAGGTGCGGCCAGAAAAAAGCCAGCGTTAGCTACGCACCCCTTTGGCCGCAGAACTCTAAATCTAGGCGTTAGTTTGTGGGGGAACCTGAACTGGATTCCTGCAATTGTTGTGTGTGTATATATATATATATATATATATATATATATATATACTGTATACTGTATATATATATATATATAGATATAGATATATATATATGTTACGAGTAAAGTTTGAAACTGGGTAATCCTAGCATTACCTGAGCAAAGCTGACATTACCCAAGCGGCTCTTGGTAAAGGCCGATGTAACATGATAAATCTCCTCAGAGTGCATTGAGTCACTGTATTAAACATATAAACAATGCACTGTAATTCAAACACCTTCACTGCCTGGGGGGGTTCGATTCCTATTCCACAAGGTTCACTTGGGGTGGATATCAGAGGATTGGCGGGGCACCTTCCTTCAACTCCCTAGGCAGAGGCAAAAAAAAGTGTAGATGTTGAATGACATTACTTCGAGCTTTACCCAGAGCTGCTTGGATAATGTCAGCTTTACCCGGGTTATCCTAGGATGACCCGGATTTCTGACTTTACCCGTAACATATATATATATATATATATACACACACACATCTACATACATATATACATATTATATATATATATATATATATATATATATATATATATATATATATATATATATATATATATATATATATATATTAGGGCTGCATGATTTACAAGCAAGCAGGTGATTCCAAATAGCCTGGAGCCGCCCTATTAGTAGACGGGTAAGAGTGCTCAGATGAGAACAGGTAAAAAACAATTTGGCCAAACTGATAGTGGTGAGTAGTTTTAAAATCAACAAGCTGGTTCGCTTCAATGCATTTCACCCTGACAACAGACTTTTTCAAGATAAGGTACCCAGTTGTTGTGGTTGATTCATATATACTTGTTGCTATTAGCTGATTGGTCCCCTTCAAAGAGGGTGTGTTGAAAGTGAAAATCCCATTTCCTTTGTTTTTTAAGAAGGTATATTTGGTAACAATACTTCTGCATTGTGACTTAATTCTTTAGGACACTTATTTTGGTAACGGACCTTCTTGATTGTTACCCTATTCTTGAATCAGCATATAAGGTGGTATTTATGTGGCATAATGATTACATATATATGTAATTATGGATTTTCTGCATTTGAATATAAACCTTAATATGACATTAGAGAAATGTCTAATAGAGAAATCCATTATACATTAACATTAAAAACAATAAAAACAGAATCAGAGAACAAGATGTTATGTACTCCAGATATTTAGTATCTGTGTATGGGATATATATTTGACACAAATTAGTGCCTAGCATATGATAGTTAGATCCTTTTGTGTAAGAGAAAATATTAACTTCTGTCTATAGAGAAGCATCTGTATCTATGCCTTACAGGGGTTATGTATAATAAAAATAGTAAGTGATGTTAACATCAGATTGGCTCTAAAATATCAGCCCTCCAATTAGGAGGCTTATACATAAATCAGATTATATAGTATATCTGACTGTCAGGCTTATGGAAAAGGAGAAATGTCTAAATATGAGTTACGACCATTAGGGTAAAGAGTATCCATATAGTAGATTAGCGTAGCCTCTTTTTTTAATAGTTTCTGGACATAATTGCCACCTCTCCACTCAGCACGTACTTTACATATCCCCCAATATCTAAGGTCTCTTAAGTTGTTACTGTGAACTTCTCTAAAGTGGCTATATAAATGATTATCCAGATTACCCTTTTCTATGCAACAGAGATGTTCTCGTATTCTATCTCTGAGACTTCTAGTGGTCTCGTCTAAATAGATCAGATTACAGGAGCATTGTAACATGTAAACTATTCCCTTCTGGGTGCATCTGATGATATCCCTTATGATAAATTCTTTCCCTGTATTTGGTACTATGAACCTTTTTAATTTTGAACTGTATCTGCATGCTCTGCAGGTGAAGCAAGGGTAAAATCCTTTCAAATCTAAACAATTTAAGTCAACATCTCTCATTTCACCTTGTTTCATTTTAAATTCACTCAGTGACAATTTAGATTTTAAATTATTGGCCCTTTTATAGATAATTTTTGGAAAAGGAGTGACAGCATCTCCAATAATGGGGTCTGATTTTATAAGATGCCAATGCTTATTAATAATTTTTCTTATAGAGTGGTGATCAGTGTTGTATTGGGTAATAAATGGCACATCAATAATATTCGGATTGGCTAAATCTTTGTTTTTTTTATATGCAATTAGGGACTCTCTATCTTTTGCATCAGTTCTATTTTTAGCCTTATCTATATTTGTTTGATCATAGCTCCTTTCTTGAAATCTTTTTTCAAGAATGTCTATTTGGAAGTCACTATTTTTGGAGCATTTTTTTCTGATTCTGAGAAATTGACCATATGGTATGTTGTCTATCCATTTTTTAAAATGACAACTTTTACCATGGATATAATTATTAGAATCAACTGATTTGAAAAAAAGTTTTGGTTTCAAATTTATCTTTTTCATTATAAATTTCTAGATCTAAAAATTTTATTTTATCCTTACTGTGTTAATAAGTGAATTTAAGACCCCTGTTGTTACTATGCATATCTTTGAACACATTTAATAGTCCCAATTCTCTACCTTGCCATACGATGAGAATATCATCTATGTATCTCTTGAAGAGGACGAGATTCGCACTGAGCCCAGCCCTGGGGATAAATTGTTGTTCCCAATGTCCCATAAATAAATTTGCGTAGCTCAGTGCGAATCTTGTCCCCATGGCAGTCCCTTCCATTTGAAGAAAATATTTCCCGTTAAATGAGAAGTAGTTATGTTCTAAAATGAACAGAATACTATCCAGAATAAATTCTTTTTGAAGTTGATGGATATCAGAATCCAAAAAACTACTCACTGCCTCAATGCCAAATTTATGTTCAATAGTAGTGTAGAGAGAAGAAACATCACATGATGCTAAAATCATATTCTAATGTATTGGAATAGCTTTCAGTATTTTTAAAACATGCGTAAAGTCCTTGATATTTGAATCAAGGTTTTGTACATATTTTTTGGAGGAACCTGTCAACATATTGCGACAGGTTCGAAGTAATAGAATTAACACCGGAGATGATAGGCCTTCCGGGTGGGTTATTGACATCTTTATGAATTTTGGGCAAAAAATAGAAGATGGGTATTTTGGGGTACTCTGGATATAAAAAGGCAAATTCTTTGCTGTTCAAGATATTGTTATATTTACCTTTATTGAGTAATTTTGCTAGTTTTGTGGTGAAGGTCTTAGTTGGGTCAAGTTCTAATTTTCTATAAGCCCTAACTGCTCTTAGAAGCCTGTTTGCTTCTTGGACATATTTATCTCTATCCATCACCACAATTCCCCCACCCTTATCTGCGGGTTTTATGATAATCATCATTATTTTTCAATCTTTTTAAGGTTTCTCTTTCTTCCTTATTCATATTGTGTTGAATTCTCTTATTATTTTTTTTCGCTTTCCTAATGTCTTTCAATACTGCCCTCTCAAAGGTCTCTAGATTGCCACCCTTGTCTTGAGTTGGGTAAAATTTTGATTTCGGTTATAAGTCTATATGTTTAAAAAATTCTTACAGTATCGGAAGTATTGGGAGTAGAATAAATATTACGTTCGATGGGATTCTTTAAAAAGTACCTCTTTAATGTGAGTTTTCTGACAAATTGTTTAACAATAATATGCGTTTCAAATTTATTAAGCCTTGATGTAGGGGCAAAAGTCAAAACTAGATCTAACACTTTAATTTCTTCCTTGCTCAAAGGGACACTGCTAATATTAAACACTCCTGATTTTCCAACTTCTATTTGTGTCTCTTTGGTTCTTGCCCTAGTTCTTCCTCCTCTCTTTCCTCGAAAACTCTTTTTCTTCCATTGCCTGCCTTCCTTTCTGCTCCTATTAGATCTTTCGATGTGCCCTCCTGAAGAGGGCTGTTGGCTAAAAAAGAGCTTTCTTCATTACTGAGATCCCTTATATGTGATTCTAGGGGCAAAAACCTGTTCCTGGTGTCGAGATGCCAGATATCATTATCTCTCTCTGTATATCTATTGTCTCTATGGTCAGTCTGCCTATATGGTTGATATGCATTTGTTTGTTGATTATTATACATATATTTGTTATACTGGTAATCTTCATTTGGATAATCATTATATTGATGTCCAGATCTATTATGATAATCATTTTCATTATATCTATCTGCATGGGCTCTGCTCTAGATGGAGTTGGTTTGCAAGAAAATCACATACAAATCAAAGCAGTACAGACACATCTAAAGGATTTTTTTTATATCAAAAATCGCATACTCCCGCAATTTGAAATTGCTTCATGCAATTAATCATGCAGCCCTAATATATATATATATATATATATATATATATATATATATATATATATATATATATATATATATATATATATATATATATATATATATATACATACACACAAACATATACTTTTCATGTAAACAAGGAAGTCTCATTACCACTTGTAATACAATACTAATGCGTCCCACACAATAAACTTATTCACAAACTATATCTCCTTGGTCTAGATTCAAAAATTGTGAACTGGGTGGAATGCTGGCTTAAGGACAGAAAACAAAGTGTCTTAGTAAATGGAGTTCATTCAGCAGAGGGGGCTGTTACTAGTGGTGTTCCTCAGGGGTCAGTTCTGGGGCCTGTTTTTTTTTTTTTTGTTTTTTTTTATATATTTTAAAGTTTTTATTGAGGTAAAGAAGTGGTTTTCACAATACAGTCATGACGGAAAAGAAACATTTTACATATGACAAGTAGGAATAAACAGAAACCGATTAAATACAGTAAATCATATGGGAACACCAACACATATCAAACCAACATGACATGATACTCTGGATACCTCATTTTATTTTTTTTTTCGTTGAATCTTAAGGTCCTCAAAGCAGACAGGCCCGCTTAAGGGACCAGAGACTTTGGTCAGCCACTGAGGACACAATAATAAAGTTAATATCAAGAAATTCAGTGCCAATGTATATAGAGTAACGGCAAGCTTCCGAATCTACAGACCAATTCAACCATAAAATTACAAGAGGGTACTCAAGCTGTGCTTAGATCATGTAATTTAGTATCATACACGAGAGACTAGTAAGAGTGTTATATTAAAACATCCCTCCGTTACATCTGCAAAACATAGTGAGACACTAACACTGAACGTTGGTGGCAACATACACAATAATAGAACTTTTAGTACAGGTAATCTTCCAGTAACCAGGAGATCACAAACACAGTAAATTTCTAATATTTAGGCCCAAAGAACCTATTTTAAGAATATAGGGGAAAACTTAGTCCTAGTTCTTCAGGTTGGGCAGAGGCTGCATAACTCTGCCAAAAGGGGTGCGGAAGAGGAGGTATCAAACCATTACCGCACAAGATTAGTGGGGGGCGGAGTTTATTATAATAATATTGTACTCCTTCATTTTTTATTTTTTTTTTATATTTAGCCCACATACCAGATTCTTAAAGAAACTCCATCAATAATGAGGGAATTAGTAAATAAATAGAACAAATAGGTCTATAAATCTAAGACAAGGCAGTATAGTGGGGGCAATGAGGTCTAGATGTGTCACTATAGGCATGGAAGGAGCACACTAATAATGTACGTCAGGTGTACAGCCATTGTCAGGAGAAGGGGTATATAATGTGGAGAACAACAACAGTAATAGTTTACATAACTGGCCTCCTGCAAATCTACCGTTCAATACAGACAAGTGTTAATAGTGATGGTGAGGCATGTTACAAACCCATATATTCATATATACTTAAGAGTGGCCTCCCTCTTTATAAGACACTGGATCTATATTCCCCGGGCAGCTGAGTGCACAAACAAATAAGTAAGAGAGCTAAGAGTGCACCAGCATACATGGGAATAGTTATGAGGTCAGAAGGGAATGCACATAACACATCAAAATACTCTTAACATATAGAATTCAAAGCAAAACATTTTTATCCATATAAGTCTATGCAAATAATAAGTTTAAGGGAAAAATAAAATAAAACTTGGCAGATAGAAGAGGAATTGTATTATCCACAGTTGATGGTGGGAGCTAGATCTTTGTAGATAGAGCAGAAAAGGTGGTAGATGCGAAACCCACACAGCTTCAGGCATTAATTTTCGTGCATGCAGTGTCCTTAGGTTAAACAGTGGAGATTCTCATGACGATATCTATGGTCTGTATTCATACGGGTACGCATGCTAGGGTTAAAAGAGTATGTTGGGCCTGAGCTCTGAGCATTCCCCATCGCACCTGAAATAAACATGTAAAGCAAAGGTTTCCCAATAAACAAAGCATCAGAAAAAATGTGTAACAGGAGCACCAAGTATATGGATAAAAAAATCAAACTTTATTTAGAACATAAAGGGTATCTTAACCCCTGGGTAAGAACATACAATTATAGTTAAACAGATGACAAAAAGGCTGACCGGTTTCGGCTGTTGCCTTACTCCTAGCCTGCTTAAAACTGTCTGTCAGTTCTCAGATTTAAAAACCATCATCTGTAATCCTATTGGTTCAAAAAACCCCACACCCCTCATTATAACTCCCTTCAGCTGGGATCAATTAACCCTCCTTGTCAACATAGCTGCACTAGTCTATTTACTCAATATTACAAAATTACAAAAAGACTGAGTTCCTAACCTCCTATTTATCATTAGTACTCAATATTTAATAAGTGCCAAACAATGAATAATGACAAATGACAGAATCTATTAGTTGGGTCTATTCAACAATTATATTGCATCTTTGCATAGAGAAACTGTCTCTGAGTTGAAACCGCTTGTATAAAGAGACATGTATAGACACGAGTACTGTGTGTTCTGGTATTTATCCTGTCTCTTTTAACAGCTCTCAGGTTTTTGGTATGCTTCTAGATCGTCTATGTTATAGTTGAAAAAGTAGTGTATATGCTAAGATTCCGTTTTTGTTCGTGATAGCTATTTACCATTAGAACCTGCTTCCTTAACCTCATTGGATGGTAACCGTATGTGTTGGCCAATCCGGTGCGGTCTACCAAATCCCAATGCTTTGCAGGGAGTCATGTGTGTAGCTATTGGTCCCTACCTACTGAGTCCTGATTGGTCGAATATCGTATGTGTACACCAATCAAAAATGTAGCCTGTCGCGTCACACCTCGCTGTCAGTCACCGCTCTCCTGTGCTGTCACTGCTATATGTCCATTATTTGTGTACAATGGGACAATTCCTTGCAATGCGAGCGTGCTTCGCCTGCCAAACCTGTTTTAAAGAGTAGCAACTCTGTTATGTTTTCTCCCTTGTGAATCACATCCCGGTATAAACACATTAAACACATTAAACATTTATTTAGAGGGGCAGGTGTGTTGTACTCTAGCATTAAACTCATCTCCAGTAGATATCCCAAACAAGTAGTAAATTTTAAATTACTATTTAGGTATATATAGCCTAAGTATATTCTGGTCTATTGTGCCCAGCATCAAAGGTTAATCAGCTGCTTGCTAAACTAACGAATATCACCTTTGTTATGATGTACACTTAGGTACCGCAATTCTAGTACACCCATAAATATACATTATAAAGTGCCAAGTGTATTTATGCTCTAACTATGTGTTTGATAGTAGTAAAATTCCTCAATAGGTAGTGAACCCTTATTTCTTATTTTAGGTGTATTTAGCTAGATTTATTCTGGTCCATTACATTTAGCTTCAAAGTGAGCTGCTAATTACCAAGGGCCTTTGGTGTTCGTACACTAACTATGTATTTAACCTTAGTATTTCTGTCAGACCATGAATATACTGCTTCCTACCAAGCACCTGGAGTCTATTGTGTTTTATTAGTGCTTTGATATTAGGTGTTTACTCTCTATGTATATATAAATAAATACATAGGTAAAATCAGGTTTACAAAGTAATCATATTGTTACCTAAATACCCCAAATATGTGGAGTGTTATTCCTAATGTACACTACCAAAAATTAATGAGGTCAAATTCAGAATTGAGGCCGTCTGGAATCCTTGTTTTTAAGCGAAAGATCCAGAAGGCCTCCCTTTCGCCTAGTTTGCGGGTTCTGTCCCCCCCTTTCATCTGGATTGGTACCTTCTCTATGATGGTCCAGGAAAAGAATGAATTATCTTTATTGTGTGTAATTGAAAAATGTTTAATAAGTGGCGTTGTGAGTACCCCTGCTTTGATATCCGCTAGATGCTCTTTTATTCGTACCCTGGCTTCCCTTGTCGTGAGGCCTACATACTGGAGGGCACAGTGTGTGCATGAAATCAAGTACACTACAAAGGTCGACCTGCAGTTAAGACATAAATTCTTCTGGAAGTGTTCCCCCGTAACTAGAGAGCTGAAGGAGTCCCCTATAGTGACTTTCTCGCAAGCTTTGCAGGATAAATAATTGCACCTATAGGTCCCATTTAATCTCAGCCAGGAGGACCCATCTGTCTGTTCCTTCCTCAACCTTGTAGGTGCAATTATATTGCCTATTGTTCTGTTTCTTTTGTATGTACATCTGATGCCCTCAGATACTGTCTCTTTTAGAGCATCATCTGCTGATAACAGATGGTAGTTATTTCTAATGATCTGACATATTTGTGTGTACTGTTGTGAATATTCTGTCGTGAATGTGATTTTTCTGTCCTCAGTCCCTTTTGTTCTTTTTATATATTTTGTGTTCTTCTGTCTTAAAAGATCAACTCTGTTAATTTTGGTAACAGCGTTTCTCTCTTTTGTAATTATTGACCCTGGATAACCTCTTTCCATGAGCCTAACAGATAGTTCATCGGCCTGTTTCTCATATGTACTTTGATCAGTACAGTTCCTTTTCAGGCGAATGAACTGGCCTCTGGCTACACCCCTAAACACTCTCCTCGGGTGACAACTTGCGGCGTGCAGCAAAGAGTTCCCTGTAATTGGCTTCCGATATGTCTCTGTGGTAATCTTCTGACCTACTTCTCCCTTTAGTGAGATGTCCAAAAAATTAACTGAATGCTCTTGTATCTCAGACGTAAAGCTAATGCCTACATTGTTGTTGTTAAGTCCCTCTACAAACCTCTCTAGATCTTTATGGGAGCCCTGCCAAATAAAGAGGAGATCGTCAATGAAGCGCCTATACCACACTATCTCCTGCCTGAACAGGTTCCTCTCTCCAAAGACGTGGGAGAGCTCCCACCAACCCATGAAAAGGTTGGCGTAAGAAGGGGCAAATTTTGCCCCCATCGCTGTCCCACGCCTCTGGAGAAAGAACTCCCCCTCAAACAGGAAATAGTTGTGGGTAAGGAGAAATCTGGTTACTCTCAATATGTATCCAATAAAATCCTGATCACTTGGATACTCTTTTGACAGAAAGAATTTTATGGCTTCCAGGCCCTTATCATGTGGTATGGTTGAATACAGGGATCTTACATCCACTGTCAACCACTTAAAGTCACTCTGCCATACCACACCAGAAAGTAAATTCAATACATGTTTGGTATCCGACAGGTGACTCCAAAGGGAGCTTACCAAGGGCTGCAGGATGCCATCTAACCACTCTGAAAGGTGTTCCAGTAGGGAGCCTATTCCACTTACAATTGGTCTCCCTTGGACATTGTCTGTAGACTTGTGAATCTTGGGTAGGTGATTAAACACAGGAATGGCTGGGTTTTGTACCAGAAGATAATCCTTAGTTCCTTGGTTAATATAGCCCATCTCTACCCCATCGTCTACAAGGGAGACCAACTGTCTCCGGAAATTGGCATGTTGGATCGAATGACAATACCTCATAATCCTGTTCCACTCTCAGCTGTCTGAAAGCTTCCTGAATGAAATCCTTTTTATCAAGAACAACAATTGCTCCGCCCTTATCGGCTGACCTAATCACTAGGTCGTTGTTATCTCTTAGACCATCTAGTGCCATTTTTTGTTTTCGTGTGACATTGGACTTCTTGCCCCTTTGTGTAACATATTGGAGCTTAATTAGATCACTTTCTACCCGCTTCTGGAATTTCTCCAGAAGAGGACCCCTGTTTTGGATGGGATAGAACAAAGATTTGTTCACACGAAAACAAAAAATGGCACTAGATGGTCTAAGAGATAACAACGACCTAGTGATTAGGTCAGCCGATAAGGGCGGAGCAATTGTTGTTCTTGATAAAAAGGATTTCATTCAGGAAGCTTTCAGACAGCTGAGAGTGGAACAGGATTATGAGGTATTGTCATTCGATCCAACATGCCAATTCCGGAGACAGTTGGTCTCCCTTGTAGATGATGGGGTAGAGATGGGCTATATTAACCAAGGAACTAAGGATTATCTTCTGGTACAAAACCCAGCCATTCCTGTGTTTAATCACCTACCCAAGATTCACAAGTCTACAGACAATGTCCAAGGGAGACCAATTGTAAGTGGAATAGGCTCCCTACTGGAACACCTTTCAGAGTGGTTAGATGGCATCCTGCAGCCCTTGGTAAGCTCCCTTTGGAGTCACCTGTCGGATACCAAACATGTATTGAATTTACTTTCTGGTGTGGTATGGCAGAGTGACTTTAAGTGGTTGACAGTGGATGTAAGATCCCTGTATTCAACCATACCACATGATAAGGGCCTGGAAGCCATAAAATTCTTTCTGTCAAAAGAGTATCCAAGTGATCAGGATTTTATTGGATACATATTGAGAGTAACCAGATTTCTCCTTACCCACAACTATTTCCTGTTTGAGGGGGAGTTCTTTCTCCAGAGGCGTGGGACAGCGATGGGGGCAAAATTTGCCCCTTCTTACGCCAACCTTTTCATGGGTTGGTGGGAGCTCTCCCACGTCTTTGGAGAGAGGAACCTGTTCAGGCAGGAGATAGTGTGGTATAGGCGCTTCATTGACGATCTCCTCTTTATTTGGCAGGGCTCCCATAAAGATCTAGAGAGGTTTGTAGAGGGACTTAACAACAACAATGTAGGCATTAGCTTTACGTCTGAGATACAAGAGCATTCAGTTAATTTTTTGGACATCTCACTAAAGGGAGAAGTAGGTCAGAAGATTACCACAGAGACATATCGGAAGCCAATTACAGGGAACTCTTTGCTGCACGCCGCAAGTTGTCACCCGAGGAGAGTGTTTAGGGGTGTAGCCAGAGGCCAGTTCATTCGCCTGAAAAGGAACTGTACTGATCAAAGTACATATGAGAAACAGGCCGATGAACTATCTGTTAGGCTCATGGAAAGAGGTTATCCAGGGTCAATAATTACAAAAGAGAGAAACGCTGTTACCAAAATTAACAGAGTTGATCTTTTAAGACAGAAGAACACAAAATATATAAAAAGAACAAAAGGGACTGAGGACAGAAAAATCACATTCACGACAGAATATTCACAACAGTACACACAAATATGTCAGATCATTAGAAATAACTACCATCTGTTATCAGCAGATGATGCTCTAAAAGAGACAGTATCTGAGGGCATCAGATGTACATACAAAAGAAACAGAACAATAGGCAATATAATTGCACCTACAAGGTTGAGGAAGGAACAGACAGATGGGTCCTCCTGGCTGAGATTAAATGGGACCTATAGGTGCAATTATTTATCCTGCAAAGCTTGCGAGAAAGTCACTATAGGGGACTCCTTCAGCTCTCTAGTTACGGGGGAACACTTCCAGAAGAATTTATGTCTTAACTGCAGGTCGACCTTTGTAGTGTACTTGATTTCATGCACACACTGTGCCCTCCAGTATGTAGGCCTCACGACAAGGGAAGCCAGGGTACGAATAAAAGAGCATCTAGCGGATATCAAAGCAGGGGTACTCACAACGCCACTTATTAAACATTTTTCAATTACACACAATAAAGATAATTCATTCTTTTCCTGGACCATCATAGAGAAGGTACCAATCCAGATGAAAGGGGGGGACAGAACCCGCAAACTAGGCGAAAGGGAGGCCTTCTGGATCTTTCGCTTAAAAACAAGGATTCCAGACGGCCTCAATTCTGAATTTGACCTCATTAATTTTTGGTAGTGTACATTAGGAATAACACTCCACATATTTGGGGTATTTAGGTAACAATATGATTACTTTGTAAACCTGATTTTACCTATGTATTTATTTATATATACATAGAGAGTAAACACCTAATATCAAAGCACTAATAAAAACATAATTTATGCTTACCTGATAAATTTATTTCTCTTGTAGTGTATCCAGTCCACGGATCATCCATTACTTATGGGATATTAACTCCTCCCCAACAGGAAGTGCAAGAGGATTCACCCAGCAGAGCTGCTATATAGCTCCTCCCCTAACTGCCATTACCAGTCATTCGACCGAAAACATGCAGAGAAAGGAAAACCATAGGGTACAGTGGTGACTGTAGTTTAATGGAAAAATTACCTGCCTTAAAGTGACAGGGCGGGCCGTGGACTGGATACACTACAAGAGAAATAAATTTATCAGGTAAGCATAAATTATGTTTTCTCTTGTTAAGTGTATCCAGTCCACGGATCATCCATTACTTATGGGATACCAATACCAAAGCTAAAGTACACGGATGACGGGAGGGACAGGCAGGCTCTTTATACGGAAGGAACCACTGCCTGAAGAACCTTTCTCCCAAAAACAGCCTCCGAAGAAGCAAAAGTGTCAAATTTGTAAAATTTGGAAAAAGTATGAAGAGAAGACCAAGTTGCAGCCTTGCAAATCTGTTCAACAGAAGCCTCATTCTTAAAGGCCCAAGTGGAAGCCACAGCTCTAGTAGAATGTGCTGTAATTCTTTCAGGAGGCTGCTGTCCAGCAGTCTCATAGGCTAACCGTATTATGCTACGAAGCCAAAAGGAGAGAGAGGTAGCTGAAGCTTTTTGACCTCTCCTCTGACCAGAATAAACGACAAACAGGGAAGACGTTTGTCGAAAATCCTTAGTTGCCTGTAGATAAAATTTCAGGGCACGGACTACATCTAGATTGTGTAGCAGACGTTCCTTTTTCGAAGAAGGATTAGGACACAAAGATGTAACCACAATCTCTTGATTGATATTCCTGTTAGTGACCACCTTAGGTAGGAACCCAGGTTTAGTACGCAGAACTACCTTGTCTGAATGAAAAATCAGATAAGGAGAATCACAATGTAAGGCAGATAACTCAGAGACTCTTCGAGCCGAGGAAATCGCCATTAAAAACAGAACTTTCCAAGATAACAACTTGATATCAATGGAATGAAGGGGTTCAAACGGAACCCCCTGTAAAACATTAAGAACTAAGTTCAAACTCCATGGTGGAGCAACAGTTTTAAACACAGGCTTGATCCTAGCTAAAGCCTGACAAAAAGCTTGAACGTCCGGAACTTCTGACAGACGTTTGTGTAAAAGAATGGACAGAGCTGAAATCTGTCCCTTTAAGGAACTAGCGGATAAACCCTTTTCTAAACCTTCTTGTAGAAAAGACAATATCCTCGGAATCCTAACCTTACTCCATGAGTAACTCTTGGATTCGCACCAATATAAGTATTTGCGCCATATCTTATGGTAAATCTTTCTGGTAACAGGCTTCCTAGCCTGTATTAAGGTATCAATAACTGACTCAGAAAAACCACGTTTTGATAAAATCAAGCGTTCAATTTCCAAGCAGTCAGCTTCAGAGAAATTAGATTTTGATGTTTGAAGGGACCCTGGATCAGAAGGTCCTGTTTCAGAGGTAGCGACCAAGGTGGACAGGATGACATGTCCACTAGATCTGCATACCAAGTCCTGCGTGGCCATGCAGGCGTTATTAGAATCACTGATGCTCTCTCCTGTTTTATTCTGGCAATCAATCGAGGAAGCATCGGGAAGGGTGGAAACACATAAGCCATCCCGAAGGTCCAAGGTGCTGTCAAAGCATCTATCAGAACCGCTCCCGGATCCCTGGATCTGGACCCGTAACGAGGAAGCTTGGCGTTCTGTCGAGACGCCATGAGATCTATCTCTGGTTTGCCCCAACGTCGAAGTATTTGGGCAAAGACCTCCGGATGAAGTTCCCACTCCCCCGGATGAAAAGTCTGACGACTTAAGAAATCCGCCTCCCAGTTCTCCACTCCCGGGATGTGGATTGCTGACAGGTGGCAAGAGTGAGACTCTGCCCAGCGAATTATCTTTGATACTTCCATCATTGCTAGGGAGCTTCTTGTCCCTCCCTGATGGTTGATGTAAGCTACAGTCGTGATGTTGTCCGACTGAAACCTGATGAACCCCCGAGTTGTTAACTGGGGCCAAGCCAGAAGGGCATTGAGAACTGCTCTCAATTCCAGAATGTTTATTGGTAGGAGACTCTCCTCCTGATTCCATTGTCCCTGAGCCTTCAGAGAATTCCAGACAGCGCCCCAACCTAGTAGGCTGGCGTCTGTTGTTACAATTGTCCAGTCCGGCCTGCTGAATGGCATCCCCCTGGACAGATGTGGCCGAGAAAGCCACCATAGAAGAGAATTTCTGGTCTCTTGATCCAGATTCAGAGTAGGGGACAAGTCTGAGTAATCCCCATTCCACTGACTTAGCATGCACAATTGCAGCGGTCTGAGATGTAGGCGTGCAAAGGGTACTATGTCCATTGCTGCTACCATTAAGCCGATCACCTCCATGCATTGAGCTACTGACGGGTGTTGAATGGAATGAAGGACACGGCATGCATTTTGAAGCTTTGTTAACCTGTCTTCTGTCAGGTAAATCTTCATTTCTACAGAATCTATAAGAGTCCCCAAGAAGGGAACTCTTGTGAGTGGAAAGAGAGAACTCTTCTTTTTGTTCACCTTCCATCCATGCGACCTTAGAAATGCCAGTACTAACTCTGTATGAGACTTGGCAGTTTGAAAGCTTGAAGCTTGTATCAGAATGTCGTCTAGGTACGGAGCTACCGCAATTCCTCGCGGTCTTAGTACCGCCAGAAGAGCACACAGAACCTTTGTGAAGATTCTCGGAGCCGTAGCCAATCCGAATGGAAGAGCTACAAACTGGTAATGCCTGTCTAGAAAGGCAAACCTTAGATACCGGTAATGATCTTTGTGAATCGGTATGTGAAGGTAAGCATCCTTTAAATCCACTGTGGTCATGTACTGACCCTTTTGGATCATGGGTAAAATTGTCCGAATAGTTTCCATTTTGAACGATGGAACTCTTAGGAATTTGTTTAGGATCTTTAAATCCAAGATTGGCCTGAAAGTTCCCTCTTTTTTGGGAACCACAAACAGATTTGAGTAAAACCCTTGTCCTTGTTCCGACCGCGGAACCGGATGGATCACTCCCATTAATAAAAGATCTTGTACGCAGCGTAGAAACGCCTCTTTCTTTATTTGGTTTGTTGACAACCTTGACAGATGAAATCTCCCTCTTGGGGGAGAGAATTTGAAGTCTAGAAGGTATCCCTGAGATATGATCTCTAACGCCCAGGGATCCTGGACATCTCTTGCCCAAGCCTGGGCGAAGAGAGAAAGTCTGCCCCCCACTAGATCCGTTCCCGGATCGGGGGCCCTCGATTCATGCTGTCTTAGGGGCAGCAGCAGGTTTCCTGGCCTGCTTGCCCTTGTTCCAGGACTGGTTAGGTCTCCAGCCTTGTCTGTAGCGAGCAACAGCTCCTTCCTGTTTTGGTGCAGAGGAAGTTGATGCTGCTCCTGCTTTGAAATTACGAAAGGAACGAAAATTAGACTGTCTAGCCTTAGGTTTGGCTCTGTCTTGAGGCAGGGCATGGCCTTTACCTCCTGTAATGTCAGCGATAATTTCTTTCAACCCGGGCCCGAATAAGGTCTGCCCTTTGAAAGGTATATTAAGCAATTTAGATTTAGAAGTAACGTCAGCTGACCAGGATTTTAGCCACAGTGCTCTGCGTGCCTGAATGGCGAATCCGGAATTCTTAGCCGTAAGTTTAGTTAAATGTACTACGGCATCTGAAATAAATGAGTTAGCTAACTTAAGGGCTTTAAGCTTGTGTGTAATCTCATCTAATGGAGCTGATTCAAGTGTCTCTTCCAGAGACTCAAACCAAAATGCTGCTGCAGCCGTGACAGGCGCAATGCATGCAAGAGGTTGCAATATAAAACCTTGTTGAACAAACATTTTCTTAAGGTAACTTTTTATCCATTGGATCTGAAAAGGCACAGCTATCCTCCACCGGGATAGTGGTATGCTTAGCTAAAGTAGAAACTGCTCCCTCCACCTTAGGGACCGTTTGCCATAAGTCCCGTGTGGTGGCGTCTATTGGAAACATCTTTCTAAATATCGGAGGGGGTGAGAACGGCACACCGGGTCTATCCCACTCCTTAGTAACAATTTCAGTAAGTCTCTTAGGTATAGGAAAAACGTCAGTACTCGCCGGTACCGCAAAATATTTATCC